>NW_020172732.1:2923182-2961794 GCF_003031525.2 Neophocaena asiaeorientalis asiaeorientalis | reverse complement strand
GGAGGGGAGAGGAAAGGGTGGGGAGAGAGAGAGAGAGAGAGAGAGAGAGAGAGAGAGAGAGAGAGAGAAGGAGAGAGAGAGGGAGAGAGGGAGAGAGAGAGAGAGAGGATAGGAAGATGGAGTAGTTCCTTTTAAAAATCAGTAAAACTCTAGACCTAGAAATTTATCTCAGAAGAGTCAGATAGGAGGAAAAGGATCCATGCTCAAAATGCCAAATCGAAGCCCAGCAGATTGATTCTGTGCAGCCAGTATCAATCATGCAGATAGATTTTGCCACAAAATGGTCCAATGTTCCTTTTTTCCCCCTTTTGCTGACGTAGGCATCCAGATGGTGCATGAACGGTGAAGAATGGGTGGATATTTTAAGACATCTTAACTAAGGTAGGGATGCCGACATTAAGTATGAATTTCCCAGTTCTCCTTTCTCTATACACATGAAATAAAATTCCTGTACTGAACTGCCAAGAAGTATCTGTTTCAATGGAACTTTGTGTTGTGCTATTAAATCAAAGTTTGAGTATTTCTTTGAGAAAAGAAGGTCTTGAAACTAATTACTTTCCCCTGATAGGGTCTATTTTTGTAGGAGCACATTTAGGTGATTTTAATGTATTAATAATCTACTAAGGGCTTTGGACTTATTTTAATTTTTCACAATTAAAAGTTTTTTAAACTTTCTAAGGTTATAAAAGTAATATATGACCATTGAGGAAAGTTTGGAAAATATATGAAAACATAAAGAAGAAATTAATCACCTATACATCTACCTCCCCAAAATAACCACTGATAGCATCTTGGTATATTTCTTTCCAGTCCTTTTTTTGTAAATAAATAATCATGCTCTCATAATTTAGTTATTTATTTTCTTGTCATTGGAGCTTTAATTTACCAAGTATGAAAGAAATAATACATAATTTAGGTCAGATAAAAAATATTAAAATATAGGCTAGAATTTATAGGATTGATTTTGTAATTTTAAAGCATCAATGGTGAAATTGTAAAGTCTATTGTCCTAAGACATGTTATAATTCCCTTTAATCAGTAACAATGGCCAAAACATGTGATCTAAAATTGTAGCATTTGCTTACAAACAGAAAAAAGAGGAAACAAAGAGAAACTATATGGACTTGCAGGCCATAAGAAAGCCTTGTGTTACTTAGCATTTAAAATTGTCAAAGATAGAAATTAAAAGTACAAAAGTTGAAGCATTGGTGACCACAGCAAGGCCTCCAGACATGAGTCAGCCACAAAAAATGCTCAAACTCATTTAAAAAGCTCTTTGTCATGGTCCAAAAAAACATTTTTAGTGTTTTCCTTTGAGTTCACATCCAGCTATTGCAAGTACATGGCTAATTATTATCTGAATAATATCTATTATTCCTGTGTTCTAACCGGATATGATCCAAATATGGCCGCAAACACATTATACTGTGTAGCAAAATCAAAAGAATAAGATAATTCTGTTTTTAAGGGTTAATGGTATTTTCACTCCTCCTCAGTTTGAATCATGGACAATAGCCCTACTGTTGTCTATTCTAGGCAGCTGTGCAGAATAGTAAAGATTTGGAGATCTTTGTAGGCAGGAGAAAAATTAAGCCTTTGTATACTTTTTGTTCAGTATATTCTACCCAACACCCATATGTAAGAGTTGGACTTGGGAGTTGCAACAGGCTAAGGAAAGTTTGCACAGATAAACAGAGTTATTCTAAATTCCGTGCCTACTTAGCTCTGAATCACAAAGTGGAATTGCAAATCTTCTAGAAATTATATATAAAAAATCCTTTCTCTTACTCTGCCCACTGTATTCTGTGGGTTTCATTTATTATTTTTGAATAATGAACATGTGAAACAGAATTAGCTGAAAAGTTAGCAATTACCTCATCATTTTCAGTTCTCAAACAGTTACTGTTCTTAAGTGTCTGAGAAGTAGAGTGGTCTTGTGAAAGAACGTATCCATATATAGAAGGAAAAGCAAAAATATCAGTATAGTTTTAGATATCTAAAAATGAATTCCAAATAATTGGTTACTGTGGCCACAATTGAAAAGGTACAATTAAAATCACTGGTGCTTCCATTTGGGTTCCCAGGATGTACTGTTATGTACCTTTCTTTATGTCTCTTATGCTTGGTATGAGAGCAAACTATCCTAACACATATACAACTGGGAAGAGTGATCCAGGGTGACAAGAAGGTGGAAAATGGGATAGGAAATATCATTAGGATCTAGGATTTTATTCCATTTATCACTTTGGAAATCATTTCTAAGGAAGGTTTTAAAATCCGAATGCCCTTTCTTATCTTACCCTTGTAATTGTTGGGAAAGGAATAATAATAATAGCTACCAATTATTGAGCACCTAATATGTGTCAGGCACTCCTTTTTTAGTATCTCATTTAATCATCACAGCAACTCCACAGTAAGTCAAATGCTTACCATGGCTGAAAGGGCCCAATATAATTTTTGGCCCCAGTGACCCCTCTGCACTCACCTCCCACTACTCTTCTCTTAAATAAACCATCCCAGCTGTGCTGGCCTCCTTATTCCTCACATACAACATATACGCTTCCACTGCAGGGACTTCATACTTATTGTTCCCAGAGCCTGGAATGTTCTTCCCCCCAAATATCTGAATGGTTTGCTCCCTCACTTAATTCGGGTCTCTGCTCAAACTTCAACTCATCAGTAAATCCTTCCCTGATAGTCACAAAAGAACTAGCGGCCCTTGTCCCTCTGTCCCCTTACCCTGCTTTATTCTTCTTCATAGCGTTTATCACCACTAACCTTGTCTCTCATTGCCTGTAAGAATGCAAGCTCCTTGAGAATTTACAGAATTATTTGAGAAGTAGCCTTTGTCTACTCTTTTTTCCTCCACTGATTTATTCCCAATGCTCAGAACCGTGCCTGACACATATTAGGCATTGATTATATTTGTTGAATGAAGGGATGAATGAAGAAACTGAACCTCAAGCTGGTTAAGTAACTTGCCCAAGAATACACAGTACAGGGCAGAGCCAAGATTAGAACCTGTGTCCTTCTGGTGGCAGGTGGCAGACAGGGTGTGACAATGGAATTGAGCTTCAAAAGATGAGTAGACTTATATAGTAGTCTTCTGCTATTGTTGAAATGATGTTGCCTGCTTGTAGCTTTCACATCACCATTCCTTTTAAATATTTTATTCCACTTAGGAATAAATCTTATTATTACAGGGATGACAAATCACACGATACCATAAGGATAGCTAACCAACTTCTTACCTCATAATCTTTTTCCTGTCTATCCACTCAATGGGCCGTGGTTCCTGGCATTTAAACCTGTGACCCAGGTATGAAACTTGGCATGAGAGGAGGACTTGGTGTACTTTCACTGTTCATAGACCTGGTTCATAGCTACATGTTCAGATCAGCTTCTTATTCCATGTGAAGCACTTAGCCCTACGCCTGGCCCTCAGTCTCAATAAATAATAATTATTATTAGCATTACAGTTCCTTGAACCATGTTCATGCATCAGCTCTGCTGTCTCTGATGCCTTGGACAAACCCTGTGTTATCTCAGTCCTTGGCACCTGTTACTTGTGGGCAGTTGCTCTAAACTGGTTTGCTCTAACCTCTAACGTGGACACAGGGGAATCCTGAACTCCTGTTTATAACATCTCCACAGATATTTTATCAGCCTTTGGGCAAATTGCATCCATGTGTGGTCTTCGAGAAAACTTACGGCTTATTTCGCTAAACACTTTTGTTTAAGCCACAGAAATATACATCCCATATTCCTCTACTGGCAAGTTGGATGATGTGACCTTGCATGAGTTGCTTCAGCTCTTTAAGCCACAGGTTTCCCCGTGTATAACATGGAAATAATAATGTTATTATTATTGTAGTAACAGGAGGAGTTAGAAATGGTATACGGTACATACTTCAAAATTATGTTGAAACATATTGGCATATATGTTGAAATCGTTATTATTTTGTTGTTGTGATGAGGAGACTGGTGATGAAAATTCTGCTGCTGTCTCAAGTAATGTAGGGAAACCACACTCCTGGTATTCTTCCTCTGTCCTTTGAATTATTTTCTAATTAACACTTTGCTACTTCTTCCTCTTCTCCCTTATTCCAATAGAAGCTGCACAGGAAGTTCCTGCAGGCAATGCTTGGGGCCAAGAAGGGCTCAGCCGCGTAATCCTCAGACCCAGGAGAGCATGGCCCCGCTACATCTGTGACCATGCAGGTCATGCTGTGAGCTGTGGGTATTTTCCTTTCTGCTTCAAACAGCTCTGTAAACAACTCCAATGTCTTTGATCTCTCTTTTAGCACCACCTTAGACCATCTGTTGTTAGGCTGTAAGCCCATTATTACTTTCTGTTCTGTTTGCTTCTAAAATGCTCTAAGGGGTCTATGGTGCACAGTGAGGCCTTAGAGAACAGGAACCATGCCTCCTCCTTCCCCAGCACAAAGCACAGTGCCTGGAGGGAGAAGATGCTTTGCAATGGGTGTTTGCATTCTTGCTGAACTTTTCTTTCCGCTCCCATCACCCTGCTCTACCTACACCTATTTCTATCAGCTGACTTTTGTACAGACGTTTCACCTCTGCTTGATTTTTTCCTCCTTGTGTTTATTCCACTGGGCTTACATTTTCCTCTTTAAAATCTATGCACTCAGTTGAATGCTTTAGCCGTTGGAAATATGGTCATTAGAGATTTTAGGAACTTTCTCGATAGTATATTTTACCCTGTTACTACCCTCTTTGACATCTTAAATAGGGAACAGAGCTTCCCTCCCTCTGAGCACTGCTTTTTATCAGATATTTGCACCTCCTTCATATATTTCTGGCAAATTTCCCAGGCTGTGGGAAATTAATTTTGGCCATTACCCTAGAAAGAAAGGGAACTATCTTTCACTTTACATTCATAATCTCTGTTTTTTTTTCTTGTATCTAAATCCTATTAATTCTACTAGCCCACTTCCACTTTTGTTTTAATAATAATAGCTAACATTTATGTAATTCTTTACAGTATAAAAGTATTTTCACATCCACTCTTTCATTTGAGCCTAACAACTCTATATGAATGGCAGACGTGGTACATTATTATTCCAGTTTCACAGATGAGAAAAAACAACCACACCCCATAGAGTTAAAGTAATTTATCTTGGGTCACATAGCTTAAAAGAATTAGAACCTTGGACTTGAACCCAGCTTTCTCAATCCAAATTCTGTTTGTTTCCTACTGTTCCACACCATGTATATCTAGAAAGGCTCTTACAGACTAGTTCTAAAGGTCTAGCTTCAAAGACCAGCTCGGTTATTTTCCATCTTGTTTTCCCTTTTTTAAATTGTTTTTGAAATCCATTCAAACCCACTTCTTAGCCATGACACTGGTTTTTTGTCTTTGCGGCCACATCTCCACTCTTTCCTTTGCCTCAGCACTCAGCTAAGAAAGTCCATCCTCCAGGAAAGCATCTCTGACTCTTCAGATTGGATTAGGTGGCCCTGCTTAGAGCACCCAGTGCACCGCAGTACATCCCACACATCCCCATAGGTCTAAGTAATTGTTCTTTTCCTTATCTGCAACTGCAATTATTGGACGATGAACTGTGTCAGGGTAGGAGCCAGCCCATCATTTCCACCTTTGTGACCCCAGAGTCTAGCACTTTGCCTGGCACACAGTAGGTATTAGCAAGTATTTATGGAATGAAAAATAATTAGTGACAAGAAGAGTAGAAAGGTTCTCTTGGTAGCTAACCAGAAGAGATCCCAAGGGGGTCTTGTTTTGTTTCATGTGTTTGGGTGGGGGTGCATTGTGCAGGGTGCAAGCATGGAACAGAGCATTCGATTATATGAAGGGACAAGTCATCACAATGCCATTTCTCTCAAGTACAAAAAATAGCCCTGTGACATTTCTTATAAAGGAGAAAGAGTATATTCAGCAGTGAACTATTTCTTTTCTTTTTTCTTTAATTGTTGATGATTATTCTTCAGGGTCTGTGGCTGTAGGTCATGTTCTTGTACTTTTTCTTATGAAAAGCAGAAGTGTTTAAAAAACAAGTAAACATACTGGTTTTATAAAGTAAGAACAATGGTTTATGAAATTTTGCATCTCTGTGAAACAATCTTAGAAATACTGATGTACCAGATTACTAGAAAACAGTGGATACTTTTGAATTCATGTATCTAATATTGACTGACTTAAATCTGACCAGCGATGTGTAATCTGAGTTGATAGTGAAATCTTAAATGAAGAACAGAAAGTGTTAATACCACATTTGAGTGTTTCAATTCATCTAGCTGACCCAAGATACCATTATCTTTAATGCTGTGTTTGTGTCTCTATAATTAAGGTTGCATTTGGATTTTTTATAACAAAATCCTATTTCTAGAGGTGTATGACTCCATTACAAAAATCGCTTTTGGCATACTTGGTCTTTGCCTGTGGAAACAAACCTCAGTCCTACCACTGGCTGAACTGAGAATGGAAAAGGAAAACAATCGCTTCTAGTTATTACTACTTTTTTTTAGCATCTTGTTTTTCTTTTAAACATCTTTATTGGGGTATTTTTTTCGTTCTCAGGATTGCTTTGGCTATTCGGGGTCTTTTGTGTTTCCATACAAATTGCGAAATTTTTTGTTCTAGTTCTGTGAAAAATGCCAGTGGTAGTTTGATAGGGATTGCATTGAATCTGTAGATTGCTTTGGGTATTTTTTAGCATCTTAAACAAAACAGTGGCCACAGGGTATGAAAAGCCTGAATATAAAATAGTGCTATTGAGTTTTGTGTGTGGAAATATTAATTTCTTGATATCTCTTGGAAACTCTTCCCTCTGTTAAAACCAGGTTCAAGCGTCTGCTCCCACTTTTGCCTTTACCTACTTTCATTTCCTTGTGTCATTTGAATGCACTTGCTGTTTGGGAATGGAAATTCCTTGGACAACAGCCTCAAGTGACATCAGAAATGAAAAGGAGAGCCAAGTTCTCTTCTATGTGAGGAGAAAGGACATGACTTCTCATGTGAGGAAATATTTCAGATCCACCATGATAATAAGGCCAAAGCATATTAATTCAACTTTACAAATAATTCCCTCTGTCCTTCCAGGACTGTTTCCTAGAAGCCAAATCTTTTCAGAAAATGCTCTTGCTTCCCTCAAGTGGAAGATGCTGGGCCTTCCCTGCCCCATACAGAGGAGGACTTTGCTCGGGCACCAAAAGCACCTGAGGCTCTGTCTAAGGACTGGAAGCAGAGACCTCTGACAGAGCTACAGCCAGTGAACTTCACTGGGCCTCCGAGTTGGCCTGGGCAGCTATGAAACAAACTTACATTTGACCTTAAGGGACCTGGTACAGTGGATGACCCTGAGGTTTGCTTTCTTTTTTCCTGGGAAAAGTGCTGCTTTGTTGCCTGGGCTGTTCCTTTGGATTCCCCTCTCCACAAGCTTCATCTTTATTGGACCAACTCCTACTGGTTCTCACAACTCTTCTCAAGCTTCATCTTTCTTAGAAGCCTTTGCTGGTCTCCCTTCACAGCTCTATCTCCATTCCCATCATATTGCGTTTGTTACCATGCCGGCCACTCTCACAGACTATGGGCAACCTGACATCTAACACAGTGCCCAGCACATAGTAGGTATCCAGCAAATGGCTGTAGAATGAAATATTGAATAAATGAGCTGAATTTAAGTTAGTTTAACATGACACCAATATATTTAACTGTTGATACCTTTGGCAAAAAGAATCCACTTTCATTGAATTGCCTCAGGAGACCAATACAAATGGTCCCCTATAAACATTAGATCTAAGGTTGAACTGTCTAAAATCTCCATTCTACACCATGAGGTTCCTTAGAAATATCACCCTTGCTACTTACTGCCACTTATGGGGGAAAGCACCCTCAGGAAGTAGATACCTGGTCCTGAATGCACTTCCTTGATGAATTGTTTTAAAAATAGCAGGTTTTAGCAAAAATGATAGCTGATATAACCTCTATTACTTTGTAGAAAATGAAGTTTTGGGCAAATACACTAAACTGGTCTAAACAACTACTATTAAAAGTGCTAATCTTCTGTGTAACTGAGGATGGTCCTCTCAGTATGAGGTACTTACATCAGTCTGCATAGACAAGTCTAGATTTCTATAGCTCGTTGAAAGTACTGGTGTATTTACCTGGCTATGCTCACAAAGGAAGTCAAGGGAATTGTTACACTAAGTATTCCAAAATGAAGGAAGGATCTCTTTAGAATCCAACAGTTCTTTCTGAGACGGACTGCAGGGCTCTTGTTGGGATTTTGTGAATGACACTGAGCGATCATAGGTTTACTGTTTTCAGATTATTAGGGATTCATTAATGGAATTGTTTATTCTGACAACTTGTAAGAAAGAAGTTTCACAGTTGCTACAACAACCCATTTCACTTCGGTGCTGTAGGACAAGTGCTAACTTTCCCTATGCATGACATCTTCTCTTATTTGTTTTATTTATAAAGAGTTTCTATCTCTGGATGAAAATTCTGATGGGCAAAACTGTAGTGTCTGGCCCGTAGTAGGGACTCAAGAGTATTTTGTTCGCTTGAATGTTGAGACGGTAATTCAAAAAGACTTCCACTGTTGTAATCTGCTGTTTTAACACCTCTTTGATATCTATTAATTTAGGCTTATTGCCATTAATATGCTTATTAAGCATATTAATGGTCAATAAAAATAGCACATATTTTATGTTACTTTCCAGTTATAAAAATGTTTCTACAAGCATTAGCTAATGATATACAATAATTCTATGAAGTAGACAGATTTTATCATCTTTACTTCTCAGATGAGGAAATAGAGGCTTAAAAGGTCAAATGACTGACATAAGATTCATCCTGTGTAACAACATCTTTAGCTCACAAGACTCATTATTTTATATCAAAGAAAAACAACTGGCATGTTTTGAGTAATACCTTTTATCTGATAAACTGCACAATATTGACAGAGAGGCTTCTCTGCCTACAGAAATCCTTTCCTCATAGTCAATCACTTATTGACCTAGAGGGGAGTTTTCTATATCCCCAAAGCTTATCTGTCAATATTCCACCATTAGTCCAATAAAAGGTATTACTTGAAACTTGACTCTATATTTTGTCTAACCAATAAAGGCAAGTAATTAAAAATATTGAGTTAGGATCCGAGACATATTGGGTATTGTGATGCTCTATTAGCTACATTCTTGAAAAATAATTTACTGCCTTACTATTAAAATAAAGTTTATTTGTTTTTTTTTGGTTTCTTTTGAGTTGGTAATTTGGACTTTTCCAAGAACCAGTCTAGATTTTCAGAACCAGGTATACTTCAGCATGTCCCACTCCTGGCCCCCTGTGCACTTGGAGAGAGCACAGATGAGGTAGTATGTGATGATGAAATAGGACCAAAAGGTAAATAGGTTGAATCATTAGACTGGCAAGACAGGGTGGCTCCTTCGAAGAGGGAAAGGCAGAAACATGAAAGGGTCTTTAGTTCTATTGTGACTTAGCCAAAAGTGGGGTGATTTAGTTCTGTTTATCTACTTTACAAGGTTGTTGTTATTCAGAACCCAGAGGTCTGTGTAAGGCCTCCCTAGAGAAATGGGGTTTCACATGGGACACCTATATTATTAGTGCTCTTTGGAAACCTTGTAGCCACTGAACACTTCCACCCTCAGTCCACACTCAGAGAGCTCCACCCTGTGCTATAGGTGTAATGAATGATTAATTATTACACTAAAATATAAGCTCCATGGGATTAGGATTTTTAATCTGATTTTTCACTGCTGAATCCTAAGCACCTAGAACAGTTCCTAGCACACAGTAGGCACTCAATAAATATTTGTTGAGTGAATGAATAACAACTGATAGATTTGGAAAACTGAGGAGAAGGAGAAGAAGGAACTTCAGGCAGAAAGTACACAATTAACAAATTCTGGGGAGGGGAAATGTATGTTTGACGGACAGTAAGGAATCTACTCTAGTCTAGCTAACAGAGAAGACTTTTATCAGGAAGTATTGTTTGTTGTATGTAAAAGACCTCAAGCAATAATCGTAACTTAAGTGCAGTACTTTCACAACACAACCTTAGTCTGTATCACACATCTTAAAGGCCATCAGGCCAAGTAGAGAATTCTCAACTTTATTTTGTAAAGATCCTCACCCATGTCAAAAACCTAATAAAAGCAGAAGCCTCAAAGTTCTAGCGTCATTGTTATTGATGATTGCCAGTCAAGATGGCAGCACCACGCTTCTCATGACTAATATATTCTTAGCACCCAGCAGGTGCTAATTTTTTTTAAATGAATGGATGAATATGTGTCAAGTATATTCACAGGCGACCATTGTAAGGATGCAATAAGACAACATAAGTAAAGTTCTTGCACAGTGCCTGGCATGGAGCTAGTGTCTGATAAATGATTAGCTCTAGTACTAACAATGACCCTGGACGGTAGCTGTATCACGTCAATTTTACAGATGAGTATGCAAGGCTCAGAGAGGGTAAGTAACTTGCCCAAAGTACCTAGCTACTTTGACACCATAGCTTGTGTGCTTCCCCCCATTCCTAGAGATAAGATGCTTCAAGAGCTGAGTGTCATTTCTATTGGGTGCAGAAATATGAGGCAGAAAATACCATTTTATTCTATTCCAACGAGTCATTGTGAGGCAAATTCTTGGAAATGTTCAGAGACGGTACAGCATATAAGTGAAATATATGTATTACTTTCCCTAGACAACATAATATTGTGGTTAAGAGACTAAAATATGGTATTGGACAGTTTCAGGTTAGAGTCCCAGCTGCTGCACTTAACAAACTATGTGATCTTCAGCAAGTTACTTAACCTCTCTGAGTCTCAAGTTTCTCCTTATAAAATCGAGATTCAAAAAAATCACGTCTCATAGAATGCAATAACGTAATGCATTTACGTGTTTAGTACGGTGCCTAGCACATTGCAAGCAGTCTATAGCACACCCACATATATACCATTTTGCTCATAAAGAATTGGCTTTATAATTGGATTTGTTTCTTTGGGTCTGGATTGATAACAATTAAATTGGCATCATGGAAGCAGTAAGAAGTCAGTTTGGAAGTGGGCACTCCATTAAGACAAATGGCTTGGAGGGGATGCTCCCAGTTCCCTTGATGCTATATTGTTTTGGTCTGTCTAGCCAGAGAGCAAACCAAACAGCAGTGTATTGATTTACGGTATAAAGACACTACCTTTACAAGATGAAGGGCTAGAAACTTTATTTTCTTTTAATGAAAGTTCAGCTTCTGTAGACCATAGCCAAGTCGGCTAGGGGGGACAAAGATGAATGTGTTTTTTTTTTTTTTTTTTTTTTTTTTTTTTTTTTTTTTTTTTTTTTTTTTTCCCACCTACAGATTTGATTGCTTTTCTCCAAGGGAGAACAGCGTCAGAAGGTATTATTAAAGCATTAGCCCAATAGCATCTTGAAAAATGGTGACCAATGTAAGCTTATAATCTCAAACCGATTTTTAAAAAACAATAAATGATACCAAACAGTGACATAAATATGTCTTGTGCAAGGAACTGGCAATTCCTAAGTTAGCTGAGTAAAATTCATTCAGTTTGTTATTTATTTTATAGAAAGTCATGCTATACTACATTATAATTACTTATAGTAATTGGGATTTTGAAGAAATATCAGTTTGTTAATAAAGTCTCAAATAATGTTATTTTCTTCAATTGCAGTTCTTTATCCTGGAGAATGTTTTAGGAATTTACCTATATTCTAGAAAAAGAGTGAGAATATAGATTCAAACACAGTGATGGAAAAATAATCTCTTTGGCTTTGAAGAACTGTATTATTTCTCCTGTTAATTTAAAATAGAATTCAGAAATGTGGAAATCCATTAAAAAATTTATCACTCAGAAGTTAACGTTTAACATTTTATAACATGGTACACTTGCTCTGGATAGCTAATTGCATAAATTAAAACTCATTAATGGTATGTTTTAACACAATTTACATTTGAGATTTGAAAAAGTGGGTGAAACTAAATGGAGAAATATTGGGTTCCACGTTAAATTCTCTTTTGACTTCTTTGAAAATAACTGTTTTGAAATTAGATTTTAGAACAGACTTCTAATGCAAATATGGCAATAGGAAATCTATGCGCTTTGTTCAAACAGATAATGGGGTTGAAAAATCAAGAAAAGGAAAATTGGAAGATAGAAGAGCTTTTGTGTAATATGGCTAGAGGTTTCAAACAAAACTAAGCATCAAAATATTAGAACGTGCTAACAGAACCCCATTGTCACTAAAACTAATTAGTGTGCTGCTGTTTAATGCAAAAGCCTACATGCTGTCTTGACCTTTTTACACATCGTGTCTAAGGTTGTGCCATAAAACAGAGGGAAGCACAGAATGCCTCCAGATAGCCTCAGAGGTTTTCTTTTTTAAGTAGTTCAATTGATTGTAACAATGCAGGCTGTGTGTAGGACTTATTTAAAGACGCTGTTTATTAGATCTTGATTACAAGGGGCCAGTGAATTAAAGTAATGTCATGCTAGGGAACAGTTTCCAGGGCAGGATGACTGCCATTTCTTTTTAATGTGATGCTGCATGGTTTAAAATACACTTACCATAGAATGCATGACTTTGAAAGTTAGCTCTCAGTAAACCCACATGACAGGCAGAATGTAGAGCTGCGGATTCTCTGAAGAAGGTATAATAAAGCAAGATTTTCATGGTGCAGCAGTGCAATGCTAAGAAACAGTTATTGAAGAAGATAACCCAGCAGGATAGTAACTTGCAGACAGACACATAAGAGCCTTTCATTTGAAAATCCCCAGGCAGTTTGGAGGCTGTGACTCATGAACATCTCTGCAAGGCAGATGTGGTTTGGTAGTTTAGCAAGTCTCTTTTTCTTGTGTTTTGGGTCTGACTCAATGTGTTTTCAGAGATTTGTCAAAGGACAGAAAGAGATGTAAAACCTTCCGTGGCTCTCTAAAGCCTCCACGGTGGAGTCCACACTCCTTAGAACATCTCACAAGGTTGAAGAAGCCCATGTATCCCAATAGTTAAGCACACAGGCCCTGGGCTCTGATAGGTTGGGATTATGTTCAGGCTTTGCCATTTAGGTGGCATGAGACCTTGGGTACATGATATAATATCTCTAACCTCCTTTTCTGTATATGTAAAATGTGGATGATAATAGTACCTACCTTATGGGATTGTAGGGAAGATTTATTGATGTAGTGCCTTCAATATACTTACCATGATGCTTAGCATACAGCACGCATGCAGTAGGTGGTAGCTAATGACAATGATAATGATGACTATTGACCACCTTTCTAGCCTCATCACATGCCACTTGAATTACCAAACCAGCATTCTTATTAGTAGCCACATGAATCATTTCCTCTTTCCAAAGCACCACATGCATTTTGTAAATATTGTGGCTATATATTGTGGGTTATATGTGAGCCTCCCTCAGTAGATTTTCAGTTCCTGGAGGGCAGAAGTCATGTGTCTGACTCATAGTTTATTTTCAATGAGTGAATGATGATTGGAATGAGACTTCCTCGAGGATCCTTTGTTGGCTTCCACAGAGCAGCATATCCCAAAGTGGATTCCAAAAAACATTAATCCCATACAAATTTTTCTAAAAAAAAAGGGTTCTTGGTCAAATAAGTTTGTGGAAAACTGCTTATTCCATCTCCCTTTTAGGAATTCAAGATGCACAGCAACATATTAAAGAATCAGAAGTTTGGGTAAAGAAGACTGTTTAACTTGATTCAACTCAGTGCTTTATCTGACCAGGAACTTCATTCCCCACTCTACCCCTACCAATTAACCTCCATTATTATCCCCCCAAATAAATTTAGTTATTGGTATTCTAAACGACCCAGAATTTCTTGAAATCATAAATAATGACCTTAGCCATCATTTCTGCATAACAGAATTTAGCATGATCTTTTTGGAAAGTGAAGAGTGGCACTAAGGATTCCACTAATGATTGCCCAGGTCTATAGCCTGTGAATCATCTTTGATCCCTTCTAGCTCATCCTTCCCCACCTTCCACTTCTTGCAAAGACCTCTCTAGTTGTCCTTTGTAATATCTCTGGCACATGTCCCTCTCTGTTTTCACTGCCACCACACTATTCCATTCCAAACCCTTATCACCTGATAACTACGACAGGATGCTAAGTGGTCATTCATGTCTTTGTCCTCTATTGCACCCTGCCTTTGGCTGCCAGGTAAATGTTCATCATACTACTTCCCTGAAGGAAGACTTCAATACCTCCTGTTGTCAAAAGACATAGTTTCCAACTTGCGTTTCCTTCCAAAGGATGTTGGGGATTCTGAGCAGGTGGGGCTCTGGATTCTCTACATCTGCTCCAACCAAAGCAGTTGTACTTGTATCTTTTTTATATATTGAAAATAAGATTTTTTTCCAAGAAAGGATTCTGAATTGCAAATGAAAAGAGAAAGCCACGGGGGAAGAATTGTTATTTTGGCATTCAGGGGTCCCTACAATCTGGTCTGAGTTTTTTTCTAGTATATTCTCATTACTTTTATCCACAAAGTTTTGCTCAAACTGGACTAATTTAATCATTATATTTTGGCAGTCCTTCTTATATCTCATCTCTATTCCTTTGCTTAAGCTGTTCTTAAGCTCAACACTGATTCTGTACCAACCACTGTACTATAAGCACTTTACATATATTATCTCATATATTATTAACAACAATTATATGGGCCAGGTGCTAATAATTATTCCCATTTTACAGGTAAGGCTTAGAGAAATTAAGTAACTTGATTAGAGCCATACAGCTAATAAAGGGCAGAGCCAGGACTTGAGCCCAGGCCTACCTGATTTCAAAGTCCCACATTTGTATGTGTGGCATTTGCCTGACAGCTTTCTTTTTTCCCATATAATTACTGCCCTTCTTTCAAGTCTACCTTTTCCATGAAATCTTCTCTGACTTCTATATCCCATAATATTTCTCCCTTCCATGAACTTAACCCTTACTATCAATTCCATTCATTTGTTAATTACCACACACATACACCCCCTGCTATATTTTTAAGAGCCAGTGTTTTGTTTTTTATAGTACATTCTCTGAGGGTATGGAGGTTTTGTAACAAATCTTCCCTCTAGATCTCCACAGCTTTCAACCAGTGCTTTTCTAAAGGCAAAGGGTAACATGGTTGGCATGATACTGGGAAATGTCAGAAGACTTGAATTTTAGCTCTCTAACTGGGGGTGGGAGGAGTGGAATGAGAATCTGGAGCCCCAGATTCCTTAGTTGTTATAATAGGGAAAATGACATGCTCCACACCTGCCATTTAATATTGCTTTCAGGAGCAAATAAGAATTTTTAAAATGCTTCTGCACACATGCTAAGTATTGTTGTAACAGTGGACACCAACATACATGGATTATTGGAGTCAAGCCAGGAAGTTCTGCAGAAAGGGATGAACCGGAGCAGACCAAAAGAAGCTGGGCAGAGGTTGACAGTCATGGTCGTATCAGCAAACCAATGGATATATTTTCTCAGTACAACACTGTTATCCTTTTACCCATCATTTAATGCAGCTTTCCATAATCAGAATCAACCTCCCAGGTCAGCAAGCCAGAGACTAACCTTAAACTGCAGATAATACTTGCAATTTGAAAACATCTAGTGGCCAGAAATTAAACATTTGTTAAATTAAAGAAAGGCTACTGAACACCATACCAAGTCTCTTTTTGTTGTCTGGAGAGTTATAACAATCCTCTCCTGGCGGTTAGTTTTAAGATCATTAAATTATCCTCATTTGCAGTATATTTGCAGAAGATTACAGCCATCTAAATTGACCCTGAAGGAAGACTTATTTCATTAATGGGCTGTCCTGTGCTAATGCATAAAGCTAGAAAAATATATCTATTAAATTCTTAATGTGTAAATGATGTTTCTGGCTTTCTTCTTAATTACAAAGCAAAATGAGCCTGAAGTGCACTATGTCTAGGAAAAAATGATCAATTTAATCCATCTTTCAGGGGAAGAACTTTTTTAGTCGATCCCCAAATTCCAGCTGGAAAAGCTCTTCCTGGGCAGCAGGCTTGGGACTTACTGCTTCCATCAGAGCTACAGCAAAATGTGCAGCCTGGCAAGCTGTGATACATTTTTCTCTGGATTCCAATGAACACAACAAAGAGGTAATTTGAGTTCTTAGAGATGTTCCTTCCTCCCATTCACACAGCAAACCCAGCTTCTGCTAACTTTTCCTTGAAGGATTACTCAGGGGCTTTCTGTGCGTTGGTACAAATGCATAATGAGAATGAACACGGATTTGAAAATGAATGATGTGCTATTGCTAGCCTATCATCTACATGCTGAATATTAATGCAGCTATAGAAAGAGATTTACTGTGCATACATATTTCCAGTGTATGCACAGAATCACCTAACTAAAATCATAATACAATCTAACGATAACTAAGGGGACTTGAGCAGCTCCATTTATCTGCTGTAAGGTTGCTTACAGTGGCAGGCAATATTTGTATGGGAAGTTTAGGGGTTTCTGTTCATAGATGGTAGTTAGTGATGGTACTTGGATTTCCTAGGAGCTTTAACTGGTTAATACCAGTAATTGTCTTTAGACAAAGACACAAGTTCTCTGTCTTCCCAGTTTGGTGTGTTCTCCTTTGAGCAGTGGAAATTAAGCAGAACCAGCTCATACCTCCTATGCTTTTAGGAAGGAGCAATGGCTCCAAGCAGCAAATTAATAGTTATTGGCAGTGCGAGATATAACACACATACACATATCTGGTTTTGAGATGCCCTGATTTCTAATTATGCCATATGTGGTACCTTTAAAAAGAAAAATTGAGGTACTGGTATTCATATCTTGATAAATTCCCTATTTCACACATATATGCTTCATATTCCCATCCTGAATTTATGATACACTTTCAAAAAAGGTGCTTAAAGTATATAAAAATGATAAAACAATTAAAATGGATAGCATTTATGAATTTGAGGATTTTTGAAAACATGGAAATCTGAATATCACAGACAATTCCAAGACTCCATCAAATTTATGATTTTGTTCGTTGTTAAGCGTGATTTTCTTTTTCTGCTCTTGTAGTTTTCAGTGTATGTATATTATTGTCAGTTTTGGGTTGATAGATCTTGCTGTGAAAGCTAAGGAAAAAAAAGAAAAGCAATATTCTTTCTGAAAATTTATTTTATATTTTTATATTTTTCATGTTAATGTGTTGTACTCATCAAAGTTGAGAAGGAAATGCCTACTCAAATATTTGTAATAGAATAATGCCCCATTAAATCTGATCAGCAGACTTTTATGGATTCTCTAATATATTCTTAGCATGGTAGTAAAGAAAAGAAACCTTTTGAAAGAGGAAAAAAAAGAGGAAGTAAATGAAAAAAATTTCATCTGTGGATACTTTATAAGTTGAAAAATTTTGCATTATGAGTTTTTTTTAGAATGATGAATAAAATGTGTAAGAGAAAGTGCTCATATATTGCTACTTGGCTTTTACTCCACGAAAATGATTTCTGAAAACTGTGCAGAGGGAGAATTTTTATGTTAAACCATCTACACTATGAGACCTTTATTTTCCTATACACTGAGGGCAAGCAGGAGAATACAACTCTGATGAAAGACCAAGACACTTCTCTTCCAGCGCCATTGCCAAGAACAGGAATAAACCTACCTGAGAAATAGTATTGCAACAGTTGAAGATCTCAGAATAGCCTGAAGTGCAAGGTGTTGTCTTTGATTATGGTGCTTCTGATCCAGTTGTAGAGGAACAGCAAGTTTGGAAAGTCATTTTATTTATGAATTTTAATCCTCAGTATCCAACAAATTTGCTTATGGACACAGTTTTCATCTGTAGTCTAGGCTCCTTAGCTATTTTTCTACTACCTTTGGGGAGAGTCATTCCTTCTACCTCAGTCTTGTAGAGATCAATTTTATTTAAAAAGTAAATTAATTTCCAAGTATAGTTAAGGCAGTGGTTCTCAGCCAAGAGACTTTTGCTTCCTAGGGGACATTTGGCAGTGTCCAGAGACAATTTTTTGATTTTCGAGGGGAGGGGTGATGCTGCTGACATCTGGTGGGTAGAGGCCAGGGATTCAGTTGAACATCCTACAAATGCACGGGACAACGCCAACCAACCCTGACAACAAAGAAGAATCCAGCCCCAAATTTTAACAGTTCTGAGGTTGAGAATCCATGAATTAATGTAATGCTGACTGTTAAAAATATATAAAGAGTACAACTCAGTACTTTACCACAGTAGACACTTAATTTTTGCTTATGTAAAGTCAAAATGTATGTGTCTGATCAGTGGTCAGATTTCCTTCAAACAGGGATTTAGAGACCCAGGCTCCCTCCACCTTGTGGCTCTGCATCATTAATACATGGTATCCAAATATGCTGGAGGAGAGTGTATGAGGGATTGCACTTGGGAGATTTTTATGGACTAAATTTATGCCCATGTACATTTGACCTGGACTCAGTCACATGGCCACACCTAACTGCAGGAAAGGCTGGAAATTATGCATTTAGCTAAGTACCCAAGAGGAAAAGGAAATGGGTTTAGTAAACAGCAAGCCACTCTCTGCCACACTCCATATTTTTCCCTACCAAATATTAATTTCTATTCAAATGAATATTCTTCCTTTCATTTTCAGACCATTAAAAATTATAGTTGGATATAAAATTTTTTCTGCTTAACTTTATGTCATTTGCAGTTTTGGTAGCATGTCACAGCTCTTAAAGCATTTTCACATACATTATCTTTCTTGATCCTCATGAGAATTATGTGAGTTGAAAAGGAAATAGTATTTATTGAATGTTTACCCTGTGCTCAAGAATTTATCTATACTATCTCATTTAATTCTTACAATAATCCTATGTTATAGATATTATCCTTATTTTGCATGAAGAAATTGGGCTTAAAGAGGTTAAGGGTCTTGGTAGAAATGCAAAATCCTGTGATTTGTTGCCTCCTGTGAGGTAATTATCAGGTATTATTAGCTTCCTTTTTCAGCTAAGGAACTCACATCTCAGATACTTACCCAGGGTTACACAATTATAAAGTGGCAAAGCCAGGACATGAACTCCTCTCTTCCATTCTCAACCCTGTGCTCTTTCCCTGACTATACTTTTCTAGGTGTACTTTATTTCACCAACCAAGTCAGTCAACAAAGCATTCAATTTTCTCCTGGAAGGCTCAGCCTTTCTAGAACCTTATTCAGTATATCCCCTCAGGGCTGACAATAACCCATGAATAATTGTTATTTAAGCTTGGGACATACAGTATAATGCAGATATCAGGTAAACCTGGGTCCAAATCTTCACTCTAATGGCTTATTAGATAGGCGGTGCTCAGCAATTCCCTTAACCTCTCTAAACCTCAATTTCCTCATCTGCCCATCTCATCTGCCCATAAAGTGGAGATAAAATGCCCATCTCTCAAGAATGGCTCAGGATGAGATAGACACTTGTGTAAAGTAATTCACACAGTATTTGCTTGGTATGTACAGGTGCTCAAGAAATGTTCATTCCTTTCTCCCCTTCTTCATCCATTGTAGTGGACATTTGTGGGTTTTCAGCCTCATGGCATTCCTTTTGTTTGATAAAGACACCCCCATATCTATTTTGGACATCTTCTCTTCCCCATTGTGCGTAGTATTGATGGGGATGTAAATCAAGATTCCCTTTTCTCCTTTAGCTATGGGGTGGGCCCAGGACCCAAGTTGGGGCAATCAGTCTTTTTCTCCTATGACTCTGAATCTTGAGTGTGGTGATATAAGGACAGAAAAAAAAAAAAAAAGGTTAATGTTCATTCATTTGAGGGGCAGGTTTCTATGGAGTTTCTTAGAGCTGCCTTTTCTTTTCCAAACCTGCTTCTTCAGCCATGCAGTAGGTTCTCTATACAGCTGTATCTTTCCATTGTATTCTTTTTCTACTAAAGTTAACCAGAATGAGTTTCCTTTGCTTGCAACCAAAGAACCCAGCAAACTTACCCAACTAATGGTGATTAAATTTTTTAAATCCTTGACAACAATGTCAAAAGGCACTAATTGCAGAAGCTTGATAAAGACAAGATCTATTACAGATGTAAGTTTTTCCTCAATATAATAGACCTGTTTAGAAGGATATTAAATTAGTGCAATTGGATTGTTTTTAAACCATAATCTTGTAGAAATAGATAGATTTTTGAGGATCATTCATTAATATTTATCCAAGTATGACTTTCCAGAACCTGTGCAAATTGATTAATACAAAGAAAACTTAGACTTGTTCCCTGACCTTAAGGAATTTTTAGTCATAGTAGTCTAGGTCTAACAGATGAGTTTTCTCCATAATTAAGGCAAAAAGCATCTGTTTTATTGGCTCTGAAATTGTGGGTCCTGAAATTATGTGGATTGGCAGTCTCTCTCCCCCCAAATTAACCCAATAAATGATCCTGGGCAGCCATCTTAGAGATATGAAGTGTTTTTGCCTGCATAGAATGTTCAAGGCTGAGAACCCCTGACAATTCTTCCTTGATGCATTGGCTTGCTTTGGAGGCCCTGTAGGATAGAGCATGCATAGAGATACAAGGAGATATTTTACAGTAAAATTCCCCTAGGAGGCTGTGTTTTCAAGCCTCACAGGCTTCAAAGCCAGTGTGTGAGGGGCTCTGGAATTGTTCTGGGGGAAGGTTTCATGCAGATGAAATGTCTCCTCCACACTTTGCTACTCCTAATTATTAAACTGTCAGTCTCTTCACACCAGCACTCACTTTCTGGGGTGAATGGCTAAAGCAGGAAGGTTGGAAAAGATGATCTATCTGTTGGTGCTGGGAAACAATGCCTTCTACCCAAGAATGTAGAGAGCAAACAAAACAAACATTACTATTTGATGAGCTTATTCTAGTCCTATCATATTATGGGTCTTTAGTGCATACTGTATACAATTAGACTTACCAAGGGATACTTTCCACGCCTTGTGCAAATCCCAGAACCAGACTGTAAAAGAGTGAATGCATTCCTTTATGGCTGGTAAAATCAAATGTCTACTCATTGGCAGGGCCATTCTAGTGAGGACTCTATTGATATAATTATGGGAAGTCACTTTTTTTTTTTTTTGGCGGTACACAGGCCTCTCACTGTTGTGGCCTCTCCCGTTGCAGAGCACAGGCTCCGGACGCGCAGGCTCAGCGGCCATGGCTCACGGGCCCAGCCGCTCCGTGGCATGTGGGATCTTCCTGGACCGGGGCACGAACCCGTGTTCCCTGTATCAGCAGGCGGACTCTCAACCACTGCGCCATCAGGGAAGCCCGGGAAGTCACTTTTGAAGCTGAAATTTGATATGCAGAGGTAAGGTAGAAGGGCCTTAATAGACTAGAATTATTTTTCAATCAGCCAGAAGTTGGTTGAGTGCCTACTGTATGCAAGGCATGTGTACTCTGTCTAAGAAGACATTTGTGATTACTGTCAAGCTGATTAAAATATGGCTGATGAGCCATTTTCTCTATATATGTTGTACCTATAGACATAAACATTTGAACAACTAGCATCAAATAAGTCATTAAACTGCCTTCTAACCACACAGGCCTTTCTGTTCGTGGGAGATGCCACATCTCTTTTCACCATAGGGTCTTCATAAATGCTAATTCTTACTCATTTATTTAATTTTTACTGAGTGATTTCTTTGTGTCAGGGGCACAAGACTGGTTCTCATGGAACTTACTTTCTAGCTGGGAGAAATAGACAGAAACAAGTAAAAAAATCATCAAGCACTGATAATTGCTATAAAGGAACAGGTGAATTGTGATATGGTAGACGGTGACTGGTGGAGTTGGTGTGGAGCTGCACTCCATATGGTGGATGGGGTTTCTTGGAACAAAAAATTTTGAACTGGGATCCAGATGCTGGAACCAGTTATGTGAAGAGCTTGCATAAGAGCATTCCAGGCAGAGGGAACAGCAAATGCAAAAGTGTCACAAGCCAGAGACAAACTTGACATGTTTAAAAAAGAGAGGGAAGGGGTTTCCCTGGTGGCGCAGTGGTTGAGAGTCCACCTGCCAATGCAGGAGACACGGGATCGTGCCCCGGTCTGGGAAAATCCCACATGCCACGGAGCAGCTGGGCCCGTGAGCCATGGCCACTGAGCCTGCGCGTCCGGAGCCTGTGCTCCGCAACGGGAGAGGCCACAACAGTGAGAGGCCCACGTACCGCAAAAAAAAAAAAAAAGAGAGAGAAAATTAGGGGACTGGAGAAGGGTGACTGCGGGGGGCGGGGGGCAAGGCAGGGGACACTGGTAAGAGACAAGGTCATGAAGGAAGCAGGGACAGATCTTAGGGTTTCACAGGCCATGACAAAAAGTTTGCTGCTCTTCTGCCTGGAATGACTTGGCGCTTACTCTCTGCTTAAATCAGGCTTCCCCTCCTTAGCTCAAATGCCTCCTGCCCATGGAAGCCTTCTCTCATGCCCCAGTCTAGGATACAGCCCTCCATTATTTGCTGTCACAACACAATGTACTTCTGTTTTGCTGTACTTGTTACAGTTGAAGGTAAATAATCATTCATGTAATTATTTGTTTCATATCTTTCCTCCAAACTAAACTGTATGTTTCTTGAGGGTAGGTATTGGTTTATCTGTTTCACAGCAATGAGAGAATTAAATTTTTTTGGTAAACACTTACATTTTTAGCATTTGCGATATGCAGGACATGTAGAAGATGCTCTGTAAATATAAATACACATATATATGGAATGAAAGAATGACTTAGTGTAGCTTTTTTATATATAAATTTATTTATTTTATTTATTTTTGGCTGCATTGTGTCTTCGTTGCTGCACGTGGGCTTTCTCTAGTTGTAGCAACTGGGGGCTACTCTTGGTTGTGGTGTGCGGGCTTCTCACTGCGGTGGCTTCTCTTGTTGTGGAGCACGGGCTCTAGGCATGTGGGCTTCAGTAGTTGTGGCACACGGGCTCAGTAGTTGTGGCTCTTGGGCTCTACAGTTCAGGCTCAGTAGTTGTGGTGCACGGGCTTAGTTGCTCCACAGCATGTGGGATCTTCCTGGACCAGAGCTCGAACCCGTGTCCCCTACATTGGCAGGCGGATTCTTAACCACTGCGCCACCAGGGAAGCCATAGTGTAGTTTTTTATCCATTCCCTTCCAGGCACTTGCTCTACCCAAATATGCAGCAACGCACTTTGTCCATGAGGATGCAGAAGGTTCCATGAGATGTGCTATGGGAGAGTGTGTCCTATCCAGAGGTTTGAATCAAAGCTGGAGTTGGTGAACAGTGGCTGTATTATTTTCTTAAAATCTTTAATCACATGTTTTCAGTTCTAAGTGAGAGTGAGGTGTCTTCTCTAACGCTTTTTTCTTTTCAAATTCCTTTCCTCCTTTCCCCCTAAATCAGCAAGGGGTGTGGCCGGTACTAAAGGACTAGAATGTGAAAGGTGGGGATCATGGAGAAGGTTCACTTCAGTTCTTTATTTTTTTTCCCATTGCAAGTTACGATTTGGGCCATATTATAGATAAAAGCTCATTAACTGTATTAACATTTACACTATGGTATCAGATATGACACCCCTGTACACATCTAGGAGTCATGCTGAATAGCCAAGTTAATTAGATTCAGAAAGAAACTTGTGTTTCATCCTGTGGGGTCTGTTCATGGGACATGGACAGGATTTGCTGACAATACTGTGGTTTGTCTTGGATTGTCCAGTAATGGGTCAAGAGGCAAAGTTACCAAGAATGAACACTACACCTAGAATCAAAGACCCGGTTTTAACGCCAAGCTTTGTTGGAGTTACGCAAGTTAATATGCAAATACGCAAGTTGAGTGTTTGGACTATTAGTTTTATAACTGTAAAAGAGTGTAATACTTACCTCACAGGATCACTATGAGGATTAAATGAGATCCCCGAAGAATAGCTCCTGGTCCACAGTAAGAGTTCAGACACAAATGTTTGCTGAACAAATATTATACTTTCCAATGCATTCTTTTTTTCCTGATTGATCATGAGCTAGAGTTCTTTCTATTCATTCATTCAATAAATACTTATATTTGCTTAAAAAGTTTCAGAAACTGGTTTTCAAGACACATTTTGGGAAGTATATTTCTGGATTGGAAAAGAGTAAGTTACTGAAGTCATGGAACGATAATAACAACAATTACTAGTTATTGTGAGCCAAGGACTGGGAAAATGCTTTTTCTATATGACCTCATTTACTCCTATTATAGTTTCAGGGAGAGTAACTAAGTTTCCAAGGTGATCCAGCTATTATGTTGAGGGACCAGGATTTTAAGCTAATTGGCTGGACTCCAAAGCTTATGTTCTTAACAGTTATCATAAGTAGCCTCCTTCATGGGACTGTTGTGAGGATCAAATGATATAATATATGAACATGCTTTATAGCACTAATAAAGCACTGTGTAAGTGGTCCTTTATTATCATTAGTATCATTAGAAGTGATTGATCTGATGGTATTACCCAGGTTCAGCTATGCTTCTGGGGGTAGCCAAGTGCCAGCTCTATGTGCACTTGAAAACTCTATTATTTAAATTAAGTTTTTGCCTTGGTTTTTGTCAGAGGACTGAAGTTTTCTTTTCTCCCTGCCTGACCTTTCCAAATTAGATTTGTTGATGGGATGGTTAGTTGACAAGTGGCTCTTCTGTATCGTTTTGGAGGATGCCCGCTCAGTGCCATGTTTTTAATAACTGATGGAATAATGGCCAGCTGGCCATGCTTTGCTTTTGTTTCAAGCCTGGAAAAGAGCAGCTCTCTTCAAATCACCCTATTCAGGGGCTTCTCTGGTGGCACAGTGGTTGAGAGTCCGCCTGCCGATGCAGGGGACATGGGTTTGTGCCCTGGTCCAGGAAGATCCCACATGCTGCAGAGTGGCTGGGCCCGTGAGCCATGGCCGCTGAGCCTGCGCGTCCGGAGCCTGTGCTCCGCAACGGAAGAGGCCACAACAGTGAGAGGCCCACGTACCGCAAAGAAAAAAAAATCACCCTATTCAGAATTCTCCCAAACCAGGACACAGCAGCTTCATAAAAATCAGGTGATATAGAACTGACCATATTCTCATTTTAGAGGAGAGGGAAAAAAAATCTAAAACGTAATTTTCAGTTCTCTGTGTTCTAAGCACCATCTTTCCCACCAATCCCCTGCCAACACCTTATTGGCATTCAACTTAAAAATGCATTTCCATTTTACATAATGGATTAATCACAGCATAGATTTTTTTCTAATTCATGTCCTCAGGACATATGGAATATCTGTTATCTAAGAAAATGTTTATTTGTTTTGTACTACTGCCCAGTAAGCTTATTATAAGTTCAGGCTCTGTATGTGTGATTGTATAGATAATGTGTCACATTAAAACCAGAGAAAATCATCTACTAAATTATTCCTTTACACGCAGCAGATCAATCTGGTCCCTTATACCCACCAGAGAAGCACAAACAGCACTGGAACATCCTCAGAGTGGTTTATGCCCTTGACAGGTCAATCAGAGGGTAGCTGAAACTGAAGAAGTCATATGCCACAGTGCCAGCGGAAATGAAAATTATACCACTCATATTAATGAGTGTATTTCCAAAGGGACTATTTACTGGCATTAGAAGTCTCTAAGCAGATGACTCCGAACTTAAAATACCCTTAATTCCTAAGGATTGTCTTGTAATTAATTTACCCAGATAGACTCAATGAGGAGAATGCAGGGCAAAGCATCGTATGGCCCAGCAGTTTGCAAACTTCAGGGAACACTAAGATAAATAATTTGATTTTTTTAAACATCTAAATTCATTTCCCTCATAACAGAATCAGGAACAGCATACAGTAAAGAAAAGCACTTTCCAGTGTTATAATCCAATCTCCTTTAAAAAAAAAAATCCAGCTACTGTAACAGGAAGGACTCCATGTAGCTGACATCAAAAGAGTATCAGCCATACTTTGGTTACGGCTTTTATTCCTATTAAGTTGCCAGTCTGTAAACATCTCACTGAATGTGGGAAGCTGTCCTGACTGTTTTAGTTATACACACAGTGCTGTACAGCAACAAACTGTTTTAACATACCTCTCATTAACACAGCTTGTATTTCATGAAAACAGCCAAATCTCATGTGACCACTGACAGCTGTAGTTTTCTAGTATTAAGGAGTATAATTTTTAAAATGCTCAGATTTTTTGAGGTTTTGGTGCAAATTTGATAAAATGACTATCTCTGGAAGTTAAATATAGTGGTGTGCCATTTGGATGAGCTGGTACACCAATTGGGGGGGGGGGAACATCAAGTACCGGTCAGCTTTTTGTTTTTTTCCGGAGCTAAGGTTTCGGACTCATTTGGATCAGAGTCACAATCTGGATCTCCCCTTGACCTTAGGTAAACTTCTTAACATGTGTAGGCCTCAGTTTAATTACTTAATAAAAGAAAATGATGATTATGATAATGACAGGTGGTATTTGAAGAATGATGCAGTAATGTACATGTTCTGTCTAAAATAGTGCCTGGCACTTACTTAATAAATGGCCGTTTTTATTATTACTGTTTGCTTTTACACTAGGGCACCTTATTCATTTATTTTATTCCTTCAAAAGATATTTTTCATGCAAATGGATAAAGAAGGTGTGGTGTATATTTACAGTGGAGTACTACTCAGCCATAAAAAGAAATTTGCCATTTGCAACAACATGGATGGACTTGGGGGGCATTATGCTGAGTGAGATAAGTCAGATAGAGAAAGACAAATGCTGTATGATATCACTTATACGTGGAACCTAAAAAATAAAACAAACTAGTGGATAGAACAAAAAAGAGACAGATTCACAGATATAGAGGACAAACTAGTGGTTACCAGTGGGGAGAGGGGAGAGGAAGAGGGGCAAGATAGGGGTAGGGGATTAAAAGGCACAAGCTACTATGTATAAAATAAATAAGCTACAAGGATATATTGTATAGCACAGGGAATATAGCCAATAATTTATAATAACTATAAATGGAGTATAATCTTTTAAGAAAAGGTATTTGTCATGTGCTTACTCTGTGCCTTGCACTGTGTGGGCATTTTCACATATCTCATCTGTGTTCATCTTCACTACAACCACAAGTAGGTTTCCTCATCACCATTTTATAGATGAGACACTGAAGACAGAAGGGTTCAGGAATTTTCTCAAGTTCACACATCTAGTCAAGGATGTAGCCAGACTTGACAGCCAGGTCCATCTTTAATAAATATGAATTTGTGTTTATTAGGAATTAAACACCCAACTAGGTACTGGGAAGACTGAGATTAATGAGACACGCCTTCACTCCCCCAAACATCACATTCTGTTTGGGGGTGAGGAGGGAAGAGACAAGCACCAACGAAGCCAGACCGTGACAAAGTCTATCCTTGTGGTATAAAAGAGATGTGAAGGAGACCCAAGGAGTGTGCAATTACTGTGACTGGGAAAACTGGCAGGGAGAGCACAGAGGAGGTGACTTTTGAGCTGAGTCTGGAAGAATGAATGAGATTTTAACATGTTAAGAAGAGTATTCCAGGTAGAGGGGATTTGCTGTGCATTTCTAAGCTACAATACACACTTTAGTAGTGACAACATTAGATTATTAATACTCAGTGGTATACCAAGAGGGAAGGGTTTGGGAATAGTCATGGTGTTTGCTCCTGGTGCTGCCATTACAAAGTACCACAAACTGGGTGGCTTTAAACAAGAGGAATGTATTGTCTCGTGGTCCTGGAGGCTAGACATCTGAAATCAAGGTGTTGGCAGGGTTAGTTCCTTCTGGAGGCACTGAGGGAGAACCTGTCCCATGCCTCTCTCCTAGCTTCAGGCAGTTGCTGGCAATCCTTGATGTTCCTTGGCTTCTAGATGTACCTGCCCCTGTCATCCCATGGTGCTCTCTCTTTTTTGTCTACCCCTCTGTCTCTTTTCCTCTTCTTCATTCGGAGAAATAAGACACCATTAAGAAAATGAGGACACCAGTCACTGGATTAAGGGCCCACTCTACTCTAGTATGTCCTCACCTTAACTAGTTATATCTGCAACAACCCTATTTCCAAATAGGGTCACATTCTGTGGTTCTGAGAAGGACCTGAACTTCCCAGGGGGAATACTCTTCAACCCCAGTTGAATTGTTGGTACATGGTGATAATAAGTAGACTAAGATGTGTTCAGGTTTTTAAATTCTCTACAGGTAATGCTTGTACCTGGTGTAGACCACTCTCACTGTCCATCCCCTCTCCTTGGTATACCATTGTTAATATAATCTTACTTATTCTAATAAAATACAGTAGTCCCCTCTTATCTGTGGTTTCACTTTTTGTGGTTTCAGTTACCTACAGTCAACCATGGTCTGAAAATATTGAATGGAAAATTCCAGAAATAAACAATCCTTAATTTTTAAATTGGACACTGTTCTGAATAGTGTGATGAAATCTCATGTCTTTCCACTCCATCCTGCCCAGGATCTCCAGCCATCGACATCGTCTGCTTCTGACATCCAACCATGGACATCATCATGGCTGTATGAAGCAGATGACCATGGTTTCAGGCATCCTTTGGGGTCTTGGAACATATCCCCCGAGGATAAGGGGGGAACTAGTGTATGTTGTCATATCCATTTTATTTTCCCTGGAACACTACAGAATTTGTTTCTGAAGGCAGGTACTATGTTTCATTCATTTTTAAGTTTACCATGGCACTTAGTAGTTATTCAAGAAATGTTTGTTAAACTAAACTGTTGACCTGGAAGTTTGATGACTATTTCCCTACCCAAATTATGAGAATTAATTCCTTGAATCCCTACTTCATATCTATAATGAAGATATTAAAGGTAATTTATTGGAGTATAATTGCTTTACAATGGTGTGTTAGTTTCTGTTTTATATCAAAGTGAACCATAGCTGATATTTTAAGATGAAAAATAATCCTATTTCATCCTATGAGATTAGGCTCTTGTATCAATAAAATGCAGAGCTATTTCTAACACTATTTTAAGTTCTAGTTTGTGCTGCATTAAGGGAAATATTTTCTCAACCAAGTAATATAAAGAAAATGGTGCCTTATTGAAAGAAAAAGGTGTGTTACAACACCTTTATATAATTATGTTATTGTAACATAAGATTATTATATTTTGAAGTAGACTCTATAAAGCACAAATTAGAGAGAGCTTACTCTGCTCAGGAAAGCTCAACGTTTATTTGTTTAAAACCATGCTGTAATTTTTTGTAAAGGCTGTTTGTTTGATATCATTTGGAAAGTGATTGAAGAAAATAAGAAATATTCATTCATTTATCAAATATTTTATTGAAGTTCTTACTATGTGTCAGTTTCTATTCCATATTCTTGGGATTTCTTTATTGCCGATTTTTACATAGTCATGTAAGAGTTTGCAGCTGATAAATGTGCCAAATGAAGAAGAAAATCTCCATCCTGAGGAATTTATAATTCAGAAAGTCAAACCCCGAAGAAACTGTCACTTTGAAGATATCAGGATATTTCCAATGCTTGTTTTTTCTTCTTTTGACTTTCTGTGACAGGTCAGATATGGTAGAGTAATTTGAAAGTTTGAGGGCACTTAACGATGAGCAGCTTATCATGCTATGACAATTTTGGGGCATTCCACACTGTGTGGAGGAAAATGTTAGATATTAGAGACAGTGTACTGAACAGTTTATATCTTACATTTTAATGCTGATGGGTTTATGTAAATGACTATTCTAACAGTATGTCTCATTTATGTGGATATTATAAAAATATTTTTGTGGACATGTTCAAAATAACTTTGAAGTTAGAAATTTGTAGCTTTGTTGTCAAACTCAGCCTGAAATAACATGATTTCATAATTTTCTGAGCTCTGCCTCGTCTGATCAGGAAAGATCCGTAGGGAATTCTGCTTAATTGAGTGTTTGGGGACAGAATCACAAGGTGGTTCAGCATTTCCTTGGGTAGAATGTATGTTGGAAGGGACATCTGGTCTAAGTAGTTTTGCTTCCATCCCCACCTCCAAAAGGAAGATGGCTTCAGACTCAGTCACCTTTTGCCTGTGAGGATGAGTTTTGCCACAGGGAGTAGCATCTGTTTTAGTGTTCATATAAATTATTTAGATTAACCTCATGCTTTCTCTAGGTCTTCAAATTAAATTTCAAGCAAATTACTAAAAATTCATAAGAATTCCTGTAGTCTTTATTACTGTGCAAAACCTGGGCTGAGAACACTTCTTCTCTGTGTCCCAGTGCCTAGCATAGGGGCTGCATGGGAGAACCCAGTGTGGAGTGAAATATAGGTCGATTTCCCTTGACTTCTAAGATGTTCTACCTCATCTTGTAGCAGATATGCCTCCCTGACATTTTTGTGTGGGTAGATATGTTGTGTGTTGAACAATATTTTAAATATACTAGCTATTTGAGGCAAATGTACACTGACTTATTTGGTGGGACAACCACTCACTTTTCTCATCTGTAAGTGGGGGTAATAATATCTACTTTATAGAGCTGTTGTCAGGATTAAATGAGATAATGTACATACACACCTAAGACAATACCTGGAACAGGTAGCTATTTTTCTTGGTAAGCACACTGGAATTGAAATCCTGATGAAGAAAAACACTATAAATATATTTGTTTAATTTCAGATTGAAGATAGTGACTGCAGGAAAAGATTAAATAACTTTATTTATTAAGCTGTACTTCATATTTGCTAGAACTCTCTCATCTGGGTAAGAAAATGTCCATGGAGATGAGAACAGCCGTTACACATCAGAATGGCACTTGGATTGATAAACCATCCCTTGCTGTTGCACTCTTCAAATTAGCAAATGAAAGAGCATCTTTTGGCAATGGAGTGATATTTATAAATTAAATTTATTGATACACATGGTCTTGGTTATTATTTTAATCTTCCTCTCTAGGTATTTTGTAAGAAAATATAAGTCTTGTGTTTACTTCTGTTTGTTAATGCTTTGATAAATCAGACATTTTTAGTATTCTATCAATGGCAAAAGTCTAATTACCTTATTGTATTCTGATTTATTTCTTTCCTTACTTTCTTTGCATCTGCAGCCTAACAAATGGGTCTCTGAAGAGATATATGTCATGATACAGTGTCAGTGAAATTAATCCTGATCAATTTTAAAGTTCACATTTTTATTTGATGACTTTCAGGGGAATCACTAAAACTGAGATTGACTTGGTCTCTTCTTTTGTTGGTTAAATATTGTTGTTTGAAAGCGGTGGAGCCAGAATGAAGAAAAGGGCCTTTCTTGTGCTCTCAACTCTGTTCCACTTCCAAAGAAAAGCTGCAGCAATTCCTCTTGTCTATGTATAAAATGAGGCTAATAGGTCGAAAAGAACACAGAGGCTCTAACGGCTTATAAATTTGGCATCTCATCAAGGCAAGAAGCCTAATTCTATCCAAAATGAGAGAATTTTGAGTGCTATTGAAAACCTACCCCTAGTCCTTTCAGTTGCTCCAAACGTTTTTATTTTTCACCGTAATTAAATTGTTGTCCCACGTCTGTGTGGTGTTTTACAGCTAACATCTTGTCTGATCCTCTCGACTACTCAGAGAGTTAGCTGGGTGGCTCTCACCTTCCCCTATTCTCTGGTAGGGAGACTAGGACTCAAAGAAAGCCATTTGACCAAAATCACACAGCTAATACAATTTAGAGCGAGGATCTCTGATAGAGGGTTACATGCTCCTCATTTGAAAAACAAGAGTTTTCACCCAAGTAAAGAAGAATATTGAGACTACATACTGTTTAATAATAAAGATAATTAAAAATGAAATTCTGGATAATATTTAGTGCTTATTTTCCATGCAAGATCATTTAAAATCCCTTATATAATTTGACACATAATTTTAAAGTTCAAGTACAAAGGACACAGCCTACAGTTGATTGAGAAAAACAAAGGGTATAGGGAAGGAATTTCTGTTTTCTTCCACAATTGAACCTTGCCGAGATTTCTACATGGCTAATATAAAATATATCTGTGTATAGCCTTCATACTGTTTATAATGATTTTTATCCTTTTATGCACCACTCATGTATTTCTTATTTTTGTAATGCCGTTTTTCTTTGTTCTGTATTTATTCACATAAAATAATTCCAAAAAAAGCAAAGAAATCTGGATGTCTTCAGAACAATCTATCACATGGTATAGGAAAGCATCACATCCAAATATGTGTTGTTACTCAACATTGCCAAAGCATATTTAAACACATTCTTAAAAATTCTTGATTTTCATTTCAAACTTTATTTCATGCTAAGCATAAATATTGAAGGAAATGGTCATTATGTAATGCAACAAATATTTGAAAATAATATAAATTTGGTGATGACCAGCATTTGATATGTAAAACTGGGTTCATTTATAGGGTGAGGGAAGAAATCTAAAAAGCACAGATATTTAGATTTTTTTACTTTCAAGTTTAAGAAGCTAGGTAAAGAAATGTTTCTATTACCACTGTCAGAACACCCTAATTATTTAGAACCACACCACTTTCTCTGCAAATCTCCCCTCCAGCATAACTACCAAAAATCAAATCTTGAGGGAACTTTGGCTAACTTTAAATCACATAGCTCATTGTTCTAGGAGCAAACGGATTTTATTTTTTCGCCCTTTTTTTTAAATCCTTAATGTCAAGCAAACATTTATTTCAGGTGCAAAGCCTCAGGATTTGTTAGTGAAAACAGTGGCTGTGCTGTGCTAGCGCTTACTGCCCACTAAGTGGGTGGGAAAAGGGTGTTGTGACCCTCTTACCCTTCCCACCAGTCTCCCTAACAGCTTTGGCCTTCGGGTCAGCTCAATTTCCCCTCCACTGAGTGGCCATTACGGTGCCTGCTCCGTGATAAATGCTTTTTGTAAGAGACTGCATTGCCGGCAGCTAGCACTAGGGAAGTCTGCCACCCGGGCCAGCCAGACAAACTAACATGCTAGCCCGAGATGGGCCCGTTACCTAGCAACGTGCCTGGCCTCACCAAAATGAATAGACCCACAAACAAAAATGAAAAGGAGATAAAACGAGTAAAAGTACAAGGGGCGAGGAGGTTAATATTCCTCTATCAAATAACTTCGTTTTGGAGAATAGCATTTTAAACTTTTTTTTCAAAGCCTAAGGTGGAGACATGTATTGGAAATTAAATTTGGCCACATTTGTATTGTTTTCAATGTTTTCTTTTATGCAGAATTTTCTGTCCCTCTCTCGCCATAATTTTCTAACTTTCTCTTTAAGTGGAAGGAGAAGCAGCAATGGAGGGGAACACAAGATGGATATATAATAAATATTTCACTTTTCCTACATCATCTTGCTGTGTGGCTTTGAGCATGTAGCTTGAGTTCTCTGTTGCCCAATTTCCTCATCAATAAAAGAAGTTGGCAGAGGTAATTTATTAAATACAATGAGATGGTGAGGCGTAATATTTTTTTAATGCCAGCAAAAGACTTCTATTTTCCTTAAATTTGAACACAACCAACTCTTACACTACAATTTAAGATGTTATAGATTAGTGAAGATTGTGCTCAATTAAATAAATGGCTTTTAGTTTTGAGGTTCAGGGCTGCTCCCAAATTATTAGGCCATTTTGATATTGTGTGTGTCTGAGTGTGTAATTTTGAGCCTCTACTATGCACCAGGTACTGTACAAGACCCTTTAAAAATACATACCAGTGTTCGTTAGTGTTAAAAATGAATGGATGAGTCCAGATTCATTCAAAAAAGTCGTTTCACAATTTTTTAGGGGCTCCCAGTCCAAGGAGTGGTATCTTGATAATTCCTACCATAACTTCCATAAACAGAAATATAATTGCAGGAATATAAATGCATTATTTACAAATCTTTCAAGTCCCCCTCTTGTCGTCCTCCCAATCACTGGCCTCATTCAGGCCACCATCTCACATCTGGATTACTAGTTTAGCCTCCTAATTTCCATACTTTAAATCTTCTCCCCTGTAGTATACTCTGCCAAAGTTAGCTGCACAGTTATCTGGAGTCCTTTGCTTAAAATCCTCATTTTTTTCCTTACTGCACAAACTCCCTTTCATGACTCATAAAACCCCTCACAATCTGTCTCATCCCAGACTACCATGCATCATGGGTCCTACACTCACCCAGAGAACTGCTCTCCGGTCCCCAGATGCACCAAGCTCACGAGCACCTTCCTGCCTCGGCAAATACTTGCCAGTACTTAAGAGTGTACTTCTCAAAGCCACACAGCAAGATGATGTAGGAAAAGTGAAATATTTATATATCCATCGTGCATCCCCCCTCCAATGCTGCTTCTCCTTCCACTTTAAGAGAAAGTTAGAAAATTATGGTGAGAGAGGGACGGAAAATTCTGCATAAAAGAAAGACATGTACACACTGCTATATTTAAAATGGATAACCAACAAGGACCGACTGTATAGCACAGGGAGCGCTGCTCGATATTATGTAACAACGTAATTGGGAAAAGAATTTGAAAAAAAAAATACATGTATATGTATAACTGAATCACTTTGTTGTACACCTGAAACTAACACAACATTGTTAATCAACTATACTCCAATATAAAAAAAAAGTATGCCCTAAATAGCTTTGCATCCGCTGTGCTGGGTATTTGCCATTATAGTAGGTGCTCAGTGAAGGTTTGTTGCAAGAATGAATGATGTTTCTACGGCTGCCTGGGTTAATGAGCAATTTTGTTCCCTTTATGGTCTAGCATCTTTTCTCTTTAAAACAAATGTTTCACACGTAGTAAACTTTCCTCATGTGGCTTTTGGTTTTAGGATGTTCACAGATACAAGTGTTCTTTTCTCCATCTTCTACTTCTATTGGAAAACCTTCGTAAACTCTCTTTTATTACATGGACTGAACTTGGACACTTGAATTCCGGAGTTGCCTGGAAAACCTCTGTAAAGTGATTGTGCTATTTTTTGTCTCATGGCTGTTAGATTTAGCTTCACTGTAGATTGCCTGTAAACTTTATGGGGTTAGGTCTTTAAACCATCACTCTGACTCGTCACCTACTTTTCTCTTGTGTTATAAGGATCAATATTATATTTTAAAATATAAAAATATGCTTATCTCCTTCAAAACTCTCATGTTGAGTACAAATCACTATTTTTAAAAGTAGTCACAAATTTGTGGCCTGACTACAGAATAAAATTCCAGGGAACTGCAGACTCCACATCGCATTGATCAATTGATATAGTATTAAAATTAAAAAAGGGCAGGGGAGGGCTTCCCTGGTGGCGCAGTGGTTGAGAGTCCACCTGCCGATGCAGGGGACACGGGTTCATGCCCCGGTCTGGGAAGATCCCACATGCCGCAGAAAGGCTAGGCCCGTGAGCCATGGCCGCTGAGCCTGTGCGTCCGGAGCCTGTGCTCCGCAACGGGAGAGGCCACAACAGTGAGAGGCTCGCGTACCGCAAAAAAAAAAAGAAGGACAGGGGAAGACCTTGAGAGCAGAACATAGACATGAGTGTTCTTCCAAACATAGAGAAGTCACTTCCCAGTGGACACTGGGGAGAAGATGAAACTTTTTGGTAAACTTAAAAGCCTGACAAATCTATTTTTCTTCTACCTTTAAGAGAGACAGACTGTACTTGTGGAAAAAACATGGGCTTTGGAGCCAAACCAACATGGAAACAAGCCTTGTTTTGCCATTTAACAAGACAGGTTAAACTGACCAAGGTGCTTAACGTTTCTGACCCTCGGTTTCCTTATCTGTAAAATGGGAATCTTTCTTCCATAATTTGAAGAGGATAAAATGAGAGACCACATGTAAAAACACCAAGCACAGTTGAGTGTACAATCATTGCTCAGTAATTATTAGCTCCCTCCCTCTCAAAACTCTTTCATTTTGTTATTTTTGTTCCCATCTAATAAAGCAAGCCCCAGACACACCATCCTAACTCTGTCCCTGATGTTTTTCTTTTCTGTCACCAGTATACTGCCTCCAGGGATGGGATTTTTCTTTGAGGCTCTGGCCCCCAAATAATCCTTTTTCCTCAGTTCCCTTTGAGATACGCTGGGATGTCAAAACAAACAAACAAACAAAAAAACCACCAAGGGACTCTATTGTGAGAGTGGGACATGAAGAGTAAAAGAAATGTATCAAAAATTGGCTCACAAAGTAGGTCTGTAACTTGGGACTTGAACCCTGGGCTGTTTGGCTCTCAAGCCTGTGCTTTTCGACAGCTCTCCCCAAAGACAAAGGATTGTTTGGGGACAGGAAATTGGCACTGGAGAGGACACTGGCCTTGGATCAGCCATTGAATTTTAATTCCTCCTCAACCACAGATATTTAGGGATGCCTTCCATGGGCCTAACTGCCTATGTGCCTGGTGCAGCAGTGACAATGGCTGGCATGGCCTTCACCTTCGTGGACCTCACTGTCCCCTCGGTGTTCCCACTTGCCTGTGTCTTCATCCACAAAGTGGGGATAAAAGCCCCATTTCCCTCTGTTATGGAGGAAAGTGAAATAATATTAAGAGACTAGTGAGCATTTCATTTGTATGCTAAGGGCTTCATACACGTTATCTTATTTCATGCTCCCAATCACTTCGATGGTATTTTACATATAAAGAACCGAGGCCACTTGCCTGGGTTGGATCAGGGTGGACTCTGAAGCAGGTCTGTCTGCTGCCAAAGCCTGTGCTCCTGACACTGAGCTAAGGAACAGGAAGCGGCTGGCAGAGCGCTGGGCACTCATCGTAGTGGTTGGTGCTCCCTGAGCTGGTCACCCCCTCTCTTCCTCCCTCCTCCCCTCATTCCTCCTCTTCTTCCATGCTTTCCTTCCCATCCTCACTCTTAGGTGCCCTGGTAGTGAGAACACAGAAACGAGAGAGAGAGGGAGAGAGAGAGTTGAAAAAGGGGCAGAAAGAAAAGACTGAGACAATGCCCTTCACAGTTTCCAAGGTGGCCCCGCGGCCAGTACTTATATTCATTAAGTCCCCTTGAAATCAGTTTGGCTTTCCCAAACTTCAGCGGTTAAGATCTTATAATTATATTCATGAGTTGTAAGTGGTTTTCATCTCTCTTCCTTTCTCAGTGTACGCGTTTCAATTTGTTTCCTTGTCCCTCACTCCTTTTCTCTCATCTGCACACGCCTGGGCCCATGACAGTGAACCATACACTCAGACTAATTATAAGGCTGTGACTCCATCCAAGGGCTTGGATACTACTGCTGTTTCCATCAGTGTCTCAAGCAGAGCTCCAGGGGTTTATAACTCATCAGCATCTTGTTGGAAGTTTGGCCCGGCAATCAGGATCTCATTGTTCTGGATGCCGTACACATGTTTGCTCTTCAGAATCACTTGCTCTCTTTCACTGATCACTGCTGATGTGTGTTTTAGGTCTGCGTTACCATGTATAGGTAACTTTGAAAAATGTCCTAGCAGCTGAGAATGAGAATGACTTAAATTTACAGGATAAACCTTGAAAAGAGAGCTCTTCGTGCCAAGAAATTATCTTGCATTTACCCTAATTGACTATTTTATTTACAACCCAATACAAGATTTCTGGGAACTGAATCAGTTACCACAAAAGAAAATGTAGACATGCAGTGCTTAAGCCTTGGAAATTATACACGCTGTCGCTATTGTCAGGGACAGAGGTACCAACATTTAATGAGCATCTTAGTTATATAACCATTATTTAATCCTCACAACAACCCTGTAAGTAAGTATTATGAGTCCCATTTTACAGATGAGAGAAATGGAGCCCAGCAAGATTAAGTAAGTTGCTTAAGACCTCACAGCTAGGAAGTGGGATTCAGGATCACATGTGTGTGACTCCAAAGCCATTGCTGTTCACTGCACTGTATCTAGAGGGTAAAAAATTACAACGGTTGGTCTAAACAAGCTACTCACATCGGGGTGGAAGGGAGGGTCTGGTAAGTGATACAACTGCTGCAGGGAACGATGATGAGAAATTAGAAGGTGTCCCAGGTAAACAAAGAGCATTGGGAAGCTTTGGTAGTAATCTCAGGGCAGGGGGTGGAGGGAAGAGTCCAGTCCAAGGTGGTGGGAAGACCCGATAAGAGCAAGGCAGGGTGTTGGGGTCCTCAGCGGGTGATGGAGACCTGCTCCTAGGACCAAAGAGAATAATATTGGAATTGAGATTATGTAAGAGGTGCTAAGAGATGCCTAGTTGGAGGCCAAATTACCAAGAAGGTTGGCAGTGGCTAGAGAGGATTCAGAGAACTCTAAGACCCATGGTTCCTGTCCTCAAGGAACTCACAATGTGATGGGGTGAAAATACGTGTGCACTTTACACAGCAAAAACTTACAACGTGAGGCCACGCGAGCAAAGTGGCGAGACTGGTAAACTTGGTGTGTTTCCTCCCTCCCTCTTACCCATTTGTTCCAAAGATAGCAGCACTTAACAGTGCAAACAGGCCCTTCGTGACCTACCTCCTTGCCTTCCTCCCCAAGCTCCCTCTCACCATCCCTCCCCTCTATATCACAGCTGCAGTGAACCACTCTGTCTCTGTTTGCCATCTCGGCACATGCCAACCCCCGCCTGGAACACTCTTTGCCTGGCTACTACCAGTCCCCAGGTCCTAGCATAATCCTCATTCCCAGGAAGCTTCCCCTGATCCTTACTTGTCATCTGGGGTCCTTGTCCATCATGACCAGCTTTTTTTTTTTTTTTTTC
>NW_020172732.1:2837105-2922341 GCF_003031525.2 Neophocaena asiaeorientalis asiaeorientalis | reverse complement strand
TTTCCCGTACGTGGGCTTCTCATTGTTGTGGCCTCTCCCGTTGCGGAGCACAGGCTCCGGACGCGCAGGCTCAGCGGCCATGGCTTATGGGCCCAGCCGCTCCGCGGCATGTGGGATCCTCCCAGACTGGGGCACGAACCCGTGTCCCCTGCATCGGCAGGCGGACTCTCAACCACTGCGCCACCAGGGAAGCCCCATCATGACCATCTTTGCTCTCAGCTATAACTGTTAACTCTGTAAGGGTTGGAACCAGCTTTATTTTGTTCACTGTGGTGTTCTCACACATGGCACGACAACTAGCACAGAGTTGGCGCTCAATAAATATTTGTTGAATGAATGAATGAATCATTCCATGGTCACTCAGTGTCTAGTATAGTGCTGGGAACTATTCAAAGAGTTAGGCATTATTCTAAGATGTTTACATGTATTAACTCCTTTAATCCTTACTCCCACCCTGTGAGATGGGTGGTATTAGCCCCATTTTACAGAAGAGAAATGAAGGTGCAGAACCTAGGCAGTCTGGCGCCAGAAACCTTCCTCTTATCCCCTACACTATACTGCCCCAACGTTAGTCCCAGGAATAAATATATCGGAACATGTGGGAATTACTGTGTTATTTTCATGGAGTCATAGCTCTTGAAATTACAGGATATATGAATTTTTTATTGATTTAGGCCTTGAATGGTGTTTTTCGTGTAAACTCTGCTACAAGAAGCTCTGATCCGGAAAAAGTCATGGACTAGTATCATCAGTGTCACTTTTTTTTTTTTTTAACATTTTTATTAGAGTATAATTGCTTTACAATAGTGTGTGAGTTTCTGATTTATAACAAAGTGAATCAGCTATACATATACATATGTTCCCATATCCCCTCCCTCTTGCATCTCCCTCCCTCCCACCCTCCCTATCCCACCCCTATAGGTGGTCACAAAACACCGAGCTGATCTCCCTGTGCTCTGCTTCTGCTTCCCACTAGCTATCTATTTTACGTTTGGTAGTGTATATATGTCCATGCCACTCTCTCACTTTGTCACAGCTTACCCTTCCCCCTCCCCATATCCTCAAGTCCATTCTCTACGTCTGCATCTTTATTCCTGTCCTGCACCTAGGTTCTTCAGAACCATTTATATTTTCTTTTTTTTTTTTTAGATTCCATATATAAGTGTTAGCATACAGTATTTGTTTTTCTCTTTCTGACTTGCTTCACTCTGTATGACAGACTCTACGTCCATCCACCTCACTACAAATAACTCAATTTCATTTCTTTTTATGGCTGAGTAATATTCCATTGAATGTGTGTGCCACGTCTTCTTTATCCATTCATCTGTCAGTGGACACTTAGGTTGCTTCCATGCCCTGGCTATTGTAAATAGAGCTGCAATGAACATTGTGGTACATGACTCTTTTTGAATTATGGTTTTCTCAGGGTATATGCCCAGTAGTGGGATTTCTGGGTTGTATGGTAACACTATTTTTAGTTTTTTAAGGAACCTCCACTGTTCTCCATAATGGCTGTATCAATTTGCATTCCCACCAACAGTGCAAGAGTGTTCCCTTTTCTCCACACCCTCTCCAGCATTTATTGCTTGTAGATTTTTTGATGATGGCCATTCTGACTGGTGTGGGGTGATACCTCATTGTAATTTTGATTTGCATTTCTCTAATGATTAGTGATGTTGAGCATTTTTTCATGTGTTTGTTGGCAATCTGTACATCTTCTTTGGAGAAATATCTGTTTAGGTCTTCTGCCCGTTATTGGATTGGTTTGTTTGTTTTATTGATATTGAGCTGCATGAGCTTCTTGTATATTTTGGAGATTAATCCTTTGTCAGTTGCTTCATTTGCAAATATTTTCTCCCATTCTGAGGGTTGTCGGTCTTGTTTATGGTTTCCTTGCTGTGCAAAAGCTTTTAAGTTTCATTAGGTCCCATTTGTTTATTTTTGTTTTTATTTCCATTACTCTAGGAGGTGGGTCAAAAAGGATCTTGCTGTGATTTATGTCATAGGGTGCTCTGCCTATGTTTTCCTCTAAGAGTTTGATAGTTTCTGGCCTTACACTTAGGTTTTTAATCTATTTTGAGCTTATTTTTGTGTATGGTGTTAGGGAGTGATCTAATCTCATACTTTTACATGTACCTGTCCAGTTTTCCCAGCACCACTTATTGAAGAGGCTGTTCTTTCCCCACTGTACATTCCTGCCTCCTTTATCAAAGATAAGGTGACATATGTGCGTGGGTTTATCTCTGGGCTTTCTATCCTGTTCCATTGATCTATCTTTCTGTTTTTGTGCCAGTACCATACTGTCTTGATTACTGTAGCTTTGTAGTATAGACTGAAGTCAGGGGGCCTGATTTTTCCACCTCCGTTTTTCATTCTCAAGATTGCTTTGGCTATTTGGGGTCTTTTGTGTTTCCATACAAATTATGAAAGTTTTTGCTTTAGTTCTGTGAAAAATGCCAGTGGTAGTCTGATACGGATTCTTCCTTTTCTTCTCTGATTGCTGTGGCTAAAACTTCCAAAACTATGTTGAATATGAGTGGTGAGAGTGGGCAACCTTGTCTAGTTCCTGATCTTAGTGGAAATGCTTTCAGTTTTACACCATTGAGGATGATGTTGGAAGAGATTAAAAAATAAAGTATAATTATTAAAATTTTTTGAAAATTAAAAAGTAATGAAAAAGGAACAAAAAAAAAGAAGAGAGTAACCAAACCAAAAACCCAATCCACCAATGATAACAAGTGCTTAAAACTATACAAAAACAAATAAAGAAACAAACAAAAATGAACATCCAGAACCCTAGGACAAATGGGAAAAGTAAAGCTATACAGAGAAAATCAAAGAAGCATACACGTACACAATCACAAAAAGAGAAAAATAAAAAATATATGCATATCATTGCTCCCAAAGTCCACCACCTCCATTCTGGGATGACTCATTGTCTATTCAGGTATTCCACAGATGCAGCTACATCAAGTTGACTGTGGAGATTTAATCTGCTGCTCCTGAGGCTGCTGGGAGAGATTCCCTTTCTCTTCTCTGTTCGCACAGCTCCTGGGGTTCAGCCTTGGACTTGGCCCTGCCTCTGCGTGTAGGCACGTGAGGGTGTCTGTTCTTCACCCAGACAGATGGGGTTAATGTAGCAGCTGTTTCGGGGGCTCTGGCTCACTCACGCCGTGGGGAGGGAGGGGTATGGATGCGGGGCGACCCTGCAGCGGCAGAGGCCAGCGTGATGTTACACCAGCCTGAGGCACGCTGTGCGTTCTCCTGGGGAAGTTGTCCCTGGATCACGGGACCCTGGCAGTGGCAGGCTGCACAGGCTCCCAGGAGGGGAGGTGTGGATAGTGACCTATGCTTGCACACAGGCTTCTTGGTGGCGGCAGAAGCAGCCTTAGCATTTCATGCCCATCTCTGGATTTTTCGCTGGTAGCTGAGGCTCGTGCCCGTCTCTGGAGCTCATTTAGGCGGTGCTCTGAATCCCGTCTCCTCGCACACCCTGAAACAATGGTCTCTTGCCTCTTAGGCAGCTCCAGACTTTTCCCCGGACTCCCTCCCGGCTAGCTGTGGCGCACTAACCCCCTGCAGGCTGTGTTCACGCCGCCAACCGCAGTCCTCTCCCTGGGATCTGACCTCCGCAGCCCAAGCCTCACCTCCCAGCCCCCGCCCGCCCCGGCGGGTGAGCAGACAAGCCTCTTGGGCTGGTGAGTGCTGGTCTGCACCCATCCTCTGTGCGGGAATCTCTCCGCTTTGCCCTCCACACCCCTGTTGCTGTGCTCTACTCAGTGGCTCCGAAGCTTCCCCCGTCCGCCATCTGCAGACTCTGCCCGCGAAGGGGCTTCCTAGTGTGTGGAAACCTTTCCTCCTTCACACCTCCCTCCCAGAGGTGCAGGTCCTGTCCCTATTCTTTTGTCTCTGTTTATTCTTTTTTCTTTTGCCCTACCCAGGTACGTGGGGAGTTTCTTGCCTTTTCGGAAGTCTGAGATCTTCTGCCAGCGTTCAGTAGGTGTTCTGTAGGAGTTGTTCCACATGTAGATGTATTTCTGATGTATTTTTGTGGAGGAAAGTGAACTCCACGTCTTATTCCTCCGCCATCTTGAAGGTCTCTCCCTGTGTCACTTTTAAACAGGAAGGGCAACCAGAGGGACTTCCAGAAATATAAGGGAGTTTCAAGGAGGCTGGGGTCCTCTCTCTGAAATATCAATGAAGAGGCCGCATCTGACTGTGAGTGTGTAGGTTAACAAACTAGTTGGAAGCATTGCTAGTAAATATCGCTTATAAGTAACATCTGCTTTAATTCACATCCTTTCAGAAAGTAACAACATATTAGCAAGCTCTGGTAATTGAGCCCCTAACACCTGCAGGTGAGAAAACACAGATGGAATCACTGCACTAACAGGAGATTTTTTACATGGGAACTGGGCAAAGTAGAAAGGAGTGGTTAAAATAACACGGCTCTTCCCAGCTATCGTGTTCATGATTGCTGCAGAAAAAAACATCCCCCGAAAACGTACTGAGGCTGCCCCTAGATCTAACACTTCACTGCTTGCTTGATGCCATGTCAATAATAGGAGCTTTGCCCGTGGGGCCCATACTGAATTGTATTCCTTAACCATGTGTGCTGCTTGGCTGTTTTGTTATGTTGAGCCACCAAAGCCTACCGAGCAGCCCCTGGGTGCCAGGCACTGAGCAAGTCCAGTAGATCCTGTTGGTACCCCACTCATATCCCTTGGCACTCACCTCCATGTTCTGAAGGTTGCTTATAGCAAGCACCTAGGACTCTGTCTGAGGGCTTTTTAAGGACCCAGTAGCATGTTTGGTCTGGGAGGAGACCAAGTCAGAAATGCTGGAGAGCTCACGCCCCCAGGAGCAGCTCTCAACCAACAACAGATGGGAAGTTGGTGGATAAATGCCCCAGCTTCCCCACCCCTTAGTGGGACAACACTGGGACATATTCTACACTGTCGCCGTAGTTCTCCAGAAGGATTAGTATCTTGCTTCATAACACCCTTCTTATTAGCTTCTGTCCCTCTGCTGTTTCCCCTCCCCAATACCCTCCGAATGTTCTCTGGGACCATTTCCCAAATAAACTACTTGTACTTGAATGCTTGTCCGAGAGGCTCCTGCTGGGGAAATCCAAACTAAGAAGCTAAGCCCTGGGCATATAGAAGTAATCAAGACAGTGTCTGCCTTCAAGATGTTCACAGACTAGAAGATGAGAAAAACCCAATAAATCAGTGATATAAAAGTATACAAAATGCACACATAGGGGGTCATGGGATGTAGAGAAGAATCACAGAAGACTCACAGGAGTGTGGAGAGCTTGGTGTGGCGCAATCAGAGAGAGCTTGCAGGAGGAGGGCAAAATGTGTTAACTGCTTTTTTCAGTGGTAAGTATCACGCTGTACCCAGTTTCATACGTGTAGAATAAGTGATCTCTAAAATGACGTTTGTGTATCTATACAGTTACAGAAACACCATAAAATGGAATTTTCTCTAAGCCAGGGTCTTAGATCCCTAATGGTTTGTATTCTGAGAAAATACTTCTATAATGTATGTGTGTTGGTTTGTATCATTCCTGTGCAACTGGGTTCCTGTATGCACATCCCCCCATGGGCAGTCTGGCCTGCAGTCAGGGTGAACAAGCACCCTGGCATTCCTGCTCTGAAAGCCTTTGGTACGTGTACCTTTCCCAGAGCACTTTCAGGATTTATTTGTTTCTCTTTTGCTCCCTGATGCCCACCACATGTCCTTGGTGGTGGTCCCCATTATTTTCCTGTGCTGACATGAAAACAATTCTTTATTGTATACTTTTTTTTTTTTTTTTTGCGGTATGCGGGCCTCTCACTGTTGTGGCCTCTCCCATTGCGGAGCACAGGCTCCAGACGCGCAGGCTCAGCGGCCATGGCTCACGGGCCTAGCTGCTCCACGGCATGTGGGATCTTCCCGGACCGGGGCACGAACCCGTGTCCCCTGCATCAGCAGGCGGACTCTCAACCACTGCGCCACCAGGGAAGCCCTTGTATACTTTTTTGTGCCTACGTTTTCAAAGGTTGCCTCTAAACTCTAAGCTCTATGAAGGCAGGGAGCTTTCTGTTTTGTTCACCAATGTATACCCAGTACAACACAGTGCCTGCCACATAATGGATGTCAGTCAATGTGTTGAATGAATGGATTGTTGGATTACATGACTAGGAGCTCCTTATAGAGAAAGTCAAGGCCTTATGAATCGTATCACAGCACTTGGCCCATCATCTGGTAAACACCATTAGAAGTTCATCAAACAAATTATTTTTTAGGAGCTCAGCATTAAAGAATAGCCTCTAATAGTGACAGAAGGGAATTAAAGCAGAATGTTTAGTACCCTTTATATTTCTCTTTTCTTTGTTGCCACTTTTCCTCAAATAGAAAATCATTTCCATAAATGCAAGTGGTCATCAATCACAGTGCTTCTACGTCAATCACCTTCCTACTTCTCGGCTGTCTTGGGCAGCTCCCAGAAGTCCTTTCAGTTGCATCCCAGAGGCTCAGAAGATGGCTAGGACTGAAAGCCAAGTTCATGTTGAATAAAGCAGCCACTGCCAGTGTAATTACCCAAATGAGAGCCTGGCTAGACTGCCAAGGGTTAGCCTCTTGATTCCTCTCACAAGTCCAGTTTTGACAGGTGGTCAGGTTACTATCAAAAATGAGATTATCTTCCTTCAAAGTGAGTTGCTAAATACCCCAAAGAGAAGCCATACAAGAAAGCTAGCTCCCAGGACCTGTGAAAGCAGCATGCTTGCATCCACACCAGCTGTAACTTGGGTCCTCTCTTGGCAGGACTCCCATCAGAGTAGAAGCTTTCTGAGGAGATGCTTTAATCTCCTGTAAGAAGCTCTGTGTTGCTGGAGGGTCACAAACCTTGGGCACGAGCTGGAAGATGGTTTATTCCAAATCCTGGCCTCCCAGCTGATCCTTAAGTAAACTCTCTAAGAATAGTCCTGCCTTTATGATAAGGACTTTTGACATTTGGTTTTAAGCCTGTCCCGATGGTGAAAAACAATGACAACACCAAGAATAATAATGATGACTATTTATTGAGCTATATGTGCATTACTTCATTTAATTCACAAAACATCCCCAGGAGGTATTATTCACATTTTACAGGTGAGGAAACTGCTGCTTAAAGAGATTAAGTAATTTGTCCAAGACCACATAGCTAGTAGGTGGTAGGGCTAGGACTTAAAACCAGACACTTGTTTCCAGAACCTTCTGCTCTTGGGCCCACAATCAGGACATGAAAGAGCAAAGTCCTCTGGAAGACTAGAAAGCCATACCCTTTTGCAATTTGAGTCTCTAACATATGGAGCCTCACACAGAGGCTTCTTTGTTGCTTCACAACAGATCTTATATGGCAGATGAAGGATGTAATACTGAAAGGGAAGATGAGCAAGTAAAATCTCAACTTCTTATTGCTTGTGAGGAAATCCATTAATGTATTTATTTTATAACCTGATGGTAGATAAATGTGACAACCATGCAGAGCAGAAACTAGAAGTCCAATCTCTTCACCCCCTTACAATAGGTTACTCTTAGGGCTGTAAGTGGCAAAACAAATACCCCAGAATGTCTACCAGAGTCAGAATGTGAGTACCCCTTCTTCTTTCTTCTTTTAGTCATATTAGGCTAGATTGTGCAACAATAATGAATAAACTCCAAATTCAGTGGCTTAAAACAATAAAGGTTCATTTCTTACCCATGCTGCCTCTTCTTAGCAGCCCTTCTCCTGATTTTCTCACACAAAGATCTGGGCTGATGAAGCCTCCCACACCTGGAATGTTGATGGTTGCTATCTATGTAGGAGAAGAAAACTTGGCAAATCACTCACTAGCTCTTACAGGTTCCTGCCTGCAAGTGACACCTGTCACTTTTGCTCACAATTCATTTTTTTTTTTAATATTGATGTATTTATTAGTCGAGTTCTAATAGTGATTATACAGTTTTTACTCTTCTTTGTACGCAGGCCTCTCACTGTTGTGGCCTCTCCCGTTGTGGAGCACAGGCTCCAGATGCGCAGGCTCAGTGGCCATGGCTCACGGGCCCAGCCGCTCCGAGGCATGTGGGATCTTCCCGGACCGGGGCACGAACCCACGTCCCCTGCATCGGCAGGCAGACTCTCACCAACTGCGCCACCAGGGAAGCCCCACAATTCATTTTTTAAGGCAAATCACGTAGACCCAGTTAACTTCAAGTGAGTGGGGAATTTGCTTAGAATGAGAAGAAATTGAAATATTGGTAAATAGCTTTAATGACTCTAAAATAAAATCCTTCAATCATACTCAAATATGCTTAACCAAGAACAGATAAAATTGTTCACTTAATAAAATAGATCTTGATTATTTCAAGCAGTAATCATGTAATCCACCATAATATTTATTTCCTTTGCCCACTGTTTGTCTATTGGTCAGTCTCTCCCACATAGCCCTGAGCTTTTGAGGGCAGTGATGGGTCTTATTTATCTTTGATTACTTAGTGTTCAGTACAGTGTTAACAGCACGTGCATTAGTCACCTTGGGCTGCAATAACAAAATACCATAGACTGGGTGACTTAAACAACAGAAATTAATTTTCTCACAGTTCTGGAGGCTAGAAGTAAGATTAAGGTGCTGGCATGGTTGGTTTCTGGTGAGAGCTCTCTTCCTGGTTTGCAGATAGCTGTCTTCTCGTGCTGTCCTGCAATGTCCTTTCCTGGATCCATGCACATGGAGGAGAGAGAGGGACAGAGAGAACTCTCTGGTGTCTCTTCTCAAAAGGATACTAATCCTATTGGATCAAGGACCATCCTTATGACCTCATTTAACCTTAATTACTTCCTTACTCCAAATACAGATGCACAGGGGTTAGGCCTTCAATATATGAATTTTAGGGAGACACAAACATTCAATTTATAACAGCATGGTAGGCTTCAATGTTTCTTGAATGAGTGGATGGATGAATGAATGAATGATTCCAACTAACCAGTAGTCTTCCTTTAGTGCCCATCCCCGGAGCGCATGCCACTTTTTCCCATCTTCCTCTCCCCATTTTCCACTCTCTTGCACCCTTTCTTCAGTTGTGAGGCCCATTCATCCTTCAAGACCCAACTAGAATATTGCTGCCCTGAAGAAACCCTTCCTGATCTACATACCCTCCTGTACCTTCCCAAGCCTAACTAGTTATTTCCTCTTCTCTTCTTCTGGACGACTTGATACCTCCCTTGGTTAGTGTACTGATCACATATAATTAGAATTTTTTACACGGTAGACTACCTCACACACTGGTCTGTGAGCCCCTACAGAGCAGGGACTAGGAAGTGGGAGGTGCCTGGCAGTGGCTATAGGGCCTGATTCATGTAAGTGCTCAGAATGTGTTGGTCAAATAAATACATGGATGAATGTGTCTTCTGAGTTATCTGCCTTTTTTATGTTAGCCGTCTACTGTGAGTGTGTGTGTGTGTGTGTGTGTGTGTGTGCCCCTGTGAGTGTGTGTCTGTGCAGTTTACCTACGAGACTAGGACAGTCAGTAACTGCAGGAGGATTGGAACACCCGTCACGCTTGTCATTAAAGCACATTCAAACATATACAATGGAGGCAGCCGGTCTTGTTGTCTCATCTTTGCTTGATTCAGTCTCAGCTAAGATGCCCATGTGGCACCTGCAGGCTTGAGGCCGTCTCTTCAGAATCTGAGCAGTCCTCCAGGATGGCAGGGAACACACCTATTTACCACTATCCCCAGAGCCCAGCGTGAAGCATGGCACATAGAGAGCGTTTACTAAAGGTTTGTTGAATGACTGAATTAAGCCACCAAGTCCCTGGGAAGGCAGGTCAAAGAGCATCATTTTAAGAGATTTCAGACTTTAAAGAGGAAAAGATTTTGGCATCATTGAAGCCTTGACTTAGAAGACACTCATGTCAGATATGCTTGGCTGGGTCTCAAACTCTTATTCCCAAACCTTTGAGGAGATATGACTATTTCTCCTACTCACAGAGATCTCGGGAATAGAAAGCCCCCCGTATTTCAGCCTGCAGTAGCATCACTGACGTGAACACAGGCTACGGTCTCTTTGAGGGCAAGGCCCGAATCTTTCCTCTTTGTATCTCTAGTAGAATGGCTTACAGTTCTGTCTGTCGAATGCATGGTTGGCTGTGGAGACCGTGTGGCCTTAGCTTTGTCCAGAAGGTTCCAGGGACAGAGTAACTCCCTATCGAAGTAGAACCTCAATCAATACACGTGGCAAGGAATGAAACTGTAGGTTATGTGCAAATATAAAGCATGTGAGCAGGTATGCCTGTTCTGTGGGAAGCAGGAGCCGGGAAGGAGGCAGGGCAGCCATCCTATGGTTTTTCCTATCGGCCTCTGCCATCGAGTCTAGTTACCCGAGGCCGCGCGCTGGGTCTGCGCGTCCTTGGCAGCCGCGGAGTGGCGGGTGAGCCCGATGGCCTCTTCAGACTATTTAGCAAGCTCTGAGATGTGTAAGCACATTATCTGCAAGGCTGGTAAAGAGCGCTTGGGGAGGATTTGTGGGTGTGTGGGAAGGACAAAGAAAAATGTTTTCTAATAAATTATTCACCGTCTCATAATCCCTTTTGGGCAGATTGTTGCTATGTTTGCCCCGCGCTGCTCGGAGCCTCTTCCCTCCGCATCCAGACGCGCAGTTTCTCACCTCCAGAGAGCAGCAGAGATCTCGGGCAGGCTGCTGCGGCTAATGGTGGCAATTAATAACTTGTCATAATCCGGAGGAGGAAAGCGAAGGCGCCCCATCAGCAGGCGGGTCATGGCGCTGCTCGCAAGCAAATGAGGTGCAGGTGTGGCCTCCGCTCCGTGCTGCGCTGACACCCGGCGCGCGATGCCAGCCCCGGACCCGCCAGCCGCTGGCTGCTCTCGGGGCGCGAACGGCCCCCCGCCCCGTTCACCCCGCTGCGGAGAAATCCCCGGAACGTATCAATAAATCAGAGCACTCACCACAGAACCTTCCAAACCCTTAATTGCACCCTGAACACTGTTAACTCTGCCAGGCCCAACTCACTTGGGGTCTTTACCCCCCTCCGCAGACTTGCTAAGAATTGCACACCTCAAACCCCTCCACGCAGGTTGTCCCCTTTCTCCCACCCCTCGCCGTCTACCCCGTGCAAACACTGCAACCTTTAAAAACGAACGTGGTAAATAAACAGCCTGATCTAATGGGCTCTCGGTTCCCCCAGTGGAGCTGGAGCACACGAAATCCTCGTTAGGGTTTTAGGAAACCACAAAACACAGAATCACTTATTTCCCGACAGATCCAGTCCGGTTGCCTTTTCTCTTGTTTCCATTCCTGTGGGTCAGTTCTGCTTGAAATGAACCAAGTTTACAAATCTCTTCTGGTTTGTACACTCCTATTATGCATACGAGGTGATGCATTTGTAACTGTCACACAAGTCAGGGTGATACAGCACTCTCATCTGACCCTATTCATTTAAATGGGTGCGTCTTGATGACATTGATTCATGTTATAAGTTATATCCATGCATTATAATCTTTATGTGTCACCCTACTGGTTATTTCTACTACAGTGCAAAGGGGGCAGGGGGTGGTTGGAGATACAGCAAATGATGGTGAGTAGGATTTGAGAGTGCTTTGAACAATATGAAGTCCTTATAAACTCCAAATCTTTCTAGATAAGTTTATTATGTGTCCCTATCATGAGAGAAGGAAATTTACATGCAGAACAGTGCTAGGAGAGGTGTCTTTTGCTGTAAATATTCTGCTAACGTATTAATATTTGGAGAATGTGTGCTTCAAATGCATGTCACACCAAACTAAAGGGGTAAGTAAACATGATTATGCATGCATGTAAGTCTTTATCAAGGTGGGGTTAATAATGTTTTAAAGCAGAACTATTTCTCATGAAAATAGCTGCTCTTAATAGCCTCTGTCTCTTTATTGTGCTTCTTACTGAAACATAAATCACTAATATGTTTTCAGCAGCAAAGTACTCTCTTTTTCCATTGTATTCACAGATTTAGTGGCATTTCAAATAGATAAACACAAGCAACATCTATCAACACTACAAAAAGGGCACCTTAATCAAAGCTCCAGGTCCCGGGTCTCAGCATCTCCATTTACCTTGAGATAAATCCATTGGTGTGACCACCACTGCACCGGGTGACAAATCACCCCAGCCAGCCGAGCAGCGCAAGGGCTTATTGGCCTTCCTTTAAGTGGTCTTACCCTTCAATGAAAAGGATGGGGCTTGTCAAGCAGGACCAGATTAAAGTTAGACAAAAAGAAATGATCTGTTATTAGAAAACTCCGATTGAGAATCACAAAACAGGAAAGAAATATGAATAAAAATTTCCAGGGGGAAGACCATCTGATCCCAACAGAAATTAACTCCCATTATGGGCGTGAGGTAATAGATGGCCTGCAGCTGGAGCTAATGGGGATTTCAGATTAAGGAGGTGTGGGGTGCAGCCAGGGGTGTTAGCAGCTGCCCTAGTGCAAAGTTCAGGAATGGCCTGGGCTCCTGTCTTCCTGGGCTAGATTGTGATGGTCAGGTGAAGCAAGGAAATTACAACCTCTTGGAAGTGAGTGCTCACTCATGATTGCTTGGGTACTTCCCAGAAGGTTAACCCTGGCAGGAACCTCAGGGGCAGGTTGATTTCCCCATGTCTGAGACAAGGGGAAACCGAAGGCTTACTGTGACTTGCCCAAAGTCATACAGCTAAGAGCAGGGCTGAATGTAGAAGTGAGATGACCTGTCTGCTTCCAATTCACTGGGACCCCATTATTTGGCCTAATTTTGGGAGATGACCTTGTTCTGCCTCTGGATGAAAGAATCCTAATTATCCTCCCAGTTAACAGGAAAGAGAAAGCAGAATGGGGTCCCCATATTCAGTAAGCCTTCTTATTGTAGTCCTGAGTTAAAGACTGATGCTTCTTATACTGGTAACAGTAGCTAAGGCTTTCTGGTTCTTACTAGTGCCAGGCACTGTCTATGCGTTATCTCATTTTATCCACAGATAGCTACCACCATCATCATCCCCATTTTACAGATGAAGGTACGGAGACCTACAGAACGTAAGCAACTTGCCCAAGGTTGAATAATAAATGGAGGAGTTTGTTTTTGAATTAAGTAGCCTGGCTTGAGAGTTTGTTCTCATAACCACTATGCAAGACTTCTAGGCAAGACTTACATTTCTTGTAAGGAAAGCTTGTGCAAACAAATAAAATTTAATAAACAAAATGTATGTGATAACATATACACAAAAAGGGTGAAAACTTGGGTGCTAAGGAAAAGGCATGAGATTCCACTGTCTAGGTCCCCGACATAAATAAATAAAATACCTTCTGATTTTCCCCCAGACCTTCAGATTCTTCTCTGAGAAAAGGATTAAAAAATTAGGCTACCAAGGGACTGATGGCCAGTTTTATTATTTTTTTAAAATGTATAAGCTATAGGGACTTCCCTGGTGGTCCAGTGGTTAAGACTTCGCCTTCTAATGCAGGGGATGTGGGTTCTATCCCTGGTTGGGGAGCTGGGATTCCCACATGCCTCGTGGCCAAAAAACCAAAATGTAAACAGAAGCAATATTGTAACAAATTCAATAAAGACTTTAAAAAATTGGTCTACATCGAAAAGATCTTTTAAAAAATGTATAAGCTATAGGAAGATATATTACATAAGTATTCATACAGAAGGTAGTGCAAAATAACAGTGTATTTGGAAGCCAGCAGTCCTGGGTTCAGATCCCAACTCTGTCATTTCTAGCTCCAGTGATTTTTTTTCTTTTTCATTTTAGTGGTCTTCTATAATCTGAATCTTGAGCGAGTTATATAATCACTCCATGCCTCAGTTTCCTCATTTGTTAAACAAAGATATAATGGCGAACTCACACAGTAGTTGTGCAGATTAAACGAGATGATGGATGCCGAGAGCTCCGCAGAATTCCTCTGGAAGGGTAAACACGTGGCAGCAGGCTATGCTACCAGTCTGTCGGAGAGCTGAGAGTCGCCCTCTGCTCATTTCTTGTCCAGCGTCATAGGAAGGTGCTGACCCTAGAGGTACTGAATGAACCGTGGCCTTGTCCACACTCTGCCCAACCTTCAATGAATGCATAAAACTGCAGTGAAGCTTCTGGATATTGAACCTCCACAAAGATATTGAATATTTGGAAATTGCCTAATTTTTCAGTTCCTTATTTCAGGCCTCATGACAGGTGAGTACAGGCAGGGATTCTCAAAGATGAAAGAAGGCAAGATACCTAGATCACTAGAGAGAAGGAAATGGTAAACACAGAGTAAAGGAAATTAAAAAAGGAATCCCAATCCCTCTATTTGAGAAAGCCAGACCAGCTGGATTTGTCCATCCAGTGAGTTAATAGGTCCATTGGATCTAGCAGTACGATAAGATGCCACACGTATCAATAAAGTCTGCTGCATTTCTTAGGGCTAGATCTGAGAAAACAAGTTTAAAGGTACCAAGCTGGTCATCGTTACATTTGATTTGTAAATATGTCTTATTATGATAGCATTTATGGGGGCCATTGTGTCAAGAGCTTGTTTTCTTTAATTATTTACACAAAGAATCAAGCTAGGTAAAGGAATGCTTCATATTCATTCTAATCTCAGAAATTTGTATCTAATAATATCAGGGGAAGTACTATGTGCCAATTACTAGTGGCTGCATTCATCGATACAACTGCAAGGGCATATTCTCTGTGTATAACTGTGTAATTCAATCCAGTTTACTAGGAAGAATAAAATGTCTATATCAAACATTTCTAATGTCTAAAACGGTCCAAGCACGTACTATGTTTCATTTTTATTTAAAGGCACTAGAATGTGCAAGGCAACCGTGATAGATAATTACAGGCACAGCTACTGATATATTTTGCATTTGCGTCTGTGCCTGAATACCTACTGCCTTCTTGATAAACTTCAATTAATATGCCTTCAAGTATTCTCAGTGTAATTTTCTGATTAAACACATATACCAGACTCACCACCAACTCATTAATTTCACATAGATTGAATGTTAGTGTTTGTATGCAGTTAAATGTGAGAAGCAGGACATCCAATAATCATTTTGCGTTTAATATGAACAGAGACATTTTTTTGATTCAGTCCAAACCAAATCCCTAGGACATGAAGAAGGTGGTGACTGAATTCTGTGGCTTCAGAATTTGCACATTTAATGGGAAACAATTTCAAAGCCTCTGCTGGTCATTGGAAAGGCTGTTCCATTCTGCTTTTTCCACAGAGCAAAATCTTTCTGAGAACAATGCGTATTATTGATAGGTTTAAAGCACCTCAGGTGCTTGCCCATTGTGTGTATTGCTGTCACTCTGTCTTCTGAGCAGTGGGGAAGCGGTGATGGATAACACAGAGAATAATACATGATTCTTGATTGAATGCAAAGCTATAATTCAGTCTTGGGGTTCTGCTGACGTCACAGTGCATGAGACTACAGCTCAAAGCGTTTTTTTTCTTTTTTTTAAAAAAAAAACCAGGCAATCCTTGTACTCAGGTATGGAGCCAGTGGATCAAGACACGAACTCCAGTCCTCCTTGAGTGGTTTTTAAGGAGAAAAACCTCTTAGGGGTGTAATCTTCTAGGTCGAGGTCTTCTGGGTCCTCAGGTGGGCAACAAGAGAAACTAGCACAGAGCCTGCTGCTGGCTCCTATCCAGTTCGCTCCTTGCTTTGTTTTGTGACATGTGAATGAAAACTCTCAGATATGGAGAATAGAATGCCCTCCTGCTGACCCTTCAAGATGCCTTCGCTTTTTTTCATAAAAGTAGTATTTTATTTTATTCATTTTTGCTGTTGCTGTTGGTTATCCATTTTATTTTATCTTTTTTCAGTCTGTTCTCATTAGTTATTTTATACATAGTAGTGTATATATGTCAATCCCAATCTCCCAGTCCATCCCACCCACCCTCCCGCCTTGGTATCCATACGTTTGTTCTCTATGTCTGTGTCTATATTTCTGCTTTACAAATAAGTTCATCGATAACATTTTTCTAGATTCCACATATATGCATTAATATACGATATTTGTTTTTCTCTTTCTGACTTACTTCACTCTTTCAAGATGTCTTCTAATCCAGGGTTTCCAAAATTTTCCGGTGAGAAGTATTGTCTGAGAGCCCTTCCCAAGACTCACCCCTGGGGATTCAGATTCAGTAGGTTTAGGATGCAGCTTGAGAATATGTGTATTTAACACCTAGTACAAGCTGATTCATTAACAGTTTGCAAACATCTTCATCGGTCTCTCTTGGTGTCTTGCCTCAGAATTTCTCCTGCACTTGCAAGCTGTTTTACACAATTTAGCAATCAATATAGTATTAGTTGATGTTGCCCTCAGTTAAATGAGAATATCTTTGCAAAGGATTTAACACATAAACACTTAGTATGTCTCAATAAATGAAAAATTCTCCCCTTCTTCTTTTAGTTGCCTCATCTATCAGTAATGAGAACTCTCAACCTCAGTGTTAACAACTGAAGAGTGAAGATCAGGCTGTGTATTTCCTCTGCAGGCCCTGAAGTATTAAAGTATTTGAAAGTGATGCATTAATTGATTGATGCTATCAAAGGTAGGATGAGACTGGCAGATCCTTTTCTGTTCATACTTCTTTTTAATATCTAGAGCTATAATACTTCCAAGGCTTATCAGGGAGTGAGTCTCTTTTCAGGATTAGTTTACTGAGGCCAGACTTCCCATGATCCCTTGACCCCGACAAATTAATAATAATAATTAATAATAATAAGAAGGAGAAGCAGCAGCAACAACAGCAGCATTTTTGTAGTGCTTAACATGTACCAGGTACTCCTCAGTGTTTTAAGCATTGTAACTCATTTAATCCTCCCAATATATATATTTTTAATTTTTAATTTTTGGCTGCGTTGGGTCTTCATTGCTGTGTGCAGGCTTTCTCTAGTTGCAGTGGCTTCTCTTGTTGCAGAGCATGGGCTTTAGGCGTGCGGGCTTCAGTAGTTGTGGCTCTCAGGCTCCAGAGTGCAGGCTCAGTAGTTGTGGCACATAGGCTTAGTTGCTCCATGGCATGTGGGATCCTCCTGGACCAGGGATCGAACCTGAGTCCCCTGCATTGGCAGGCAGATTCTTAATCACTGTGCTACCAGTGAAGTCCCAATCCTCCCAATATTCTTATAAGGCAGGTTCTATTATTACCATTTCAATTTTATCGATGAGGAAACTGAGGCACAAAGTTTAAAAATTTGCCTAAGGACAATAAGTAGCTAGGCTAGCATTTGAACCCACATAATGTGGCTCCACAGTGCCTTTAACTAATATTCTATACCGCCTTTACTAGGAATGTGGTTAGTGACACATAGAGTCCTAGAACTATTATAGCACATTGGACATAATCTAATCTACGCTAATTTTACAAATAAAAAGACTGAGACCAAAGAAGGGAATTGATTGACAGAATGTAACCCCACTAGATTCTCTAATCTCTGATCCTAACTTTACCCTCCTATGTGTGATTACGGCAGAGTTTGGAACATCTCTGCTGGAGCTGGTCCTGCCTAGTGCAGGTCTCCTTTTGTTAAAACTGCACAGTATTCTGGATGTTATATACCAGCAAAAAATATAAACATAAAGCTGGGCTTGCATGAAAGAAAGGGGTGTCCCAATGCCAGTTACAAAGAGATGGCTGTCATGGGATACATGCTGGAGTTGGAGTTGCTGTTACTGTGTAATAGATAATACAGATACAAGATCAAAAAGGTACAAAAAAGTATCCAGTAAACACTAAGGCTATTTTCTGCCCTTGAGTCCCAGAGGCAAACCAGGATTTTATACACTCTGAGACATAGTCTATGTCAATGCAACCATATACATTTATAAATTCTTTTGTTGTTGTCGTTTACACAAATGATGGCATATTATACAGATTATTCAGTGTGTTTCTTCACTATGCAATGTATCCTGGAGATAGTACCATATCATTACGTATAGAGCTGCCTTATTCCTTTTATGGTTATATAATATTCTACTTTATGGGTGTATCAAAATTTATATAAGCAGTTTCCTATCAGAGGAAAGTTGTTTGCATGTATGTTATTTGCATGTATGTTTTCGTGGCTGTATCCAAGGGGTAAATTTCCAGAAGCAGAATTCCCAGGTCAAAGAATAAATTTAAAATTTTGATCAATAAAGATTGTATTAATTCACATTCCCTTCAACAAACGTTGAAAGTGATTGTTTCCCCATATTCTAAAAAGCCAATATTTTATCCGAATTTTTGTCTTTTGTCAATCTTGTTAGTTTTCAGTTGTATTTCTTTTATTATGATGAGATTTCCATATGTTTAAGAGCCATTTTCCCCTTTCTTTAAGCTGTTTGTATCATTTGCCCATTTTTACTATTGTTGAAGCATTTTATGTATTAAGGAAATTAGCCGTTTGATTGTAATACATAAGGCAAGAATGTTTTCCCAGTTGATTTGCTTTTTGACTTTAAGTTAGTTTTTTCTACAAAGAATTTTGTTTAGAGTTTTTATGAGTTTAAATTTTCTTTTATGGCTTCTGAATTTTATGTCATACTTAGAGAATCCTCCCCATTGCAAGATTATATAAAAACAAATTCTCTCAGGTTTCCTCCACAACATTTATGAATCATTAAAAACAATCTTCAATCCATCTGGAATTTATTTTAGGGCAAGATGTACAATGGATCAAACTCACTTTTTAAAACCAATTGTCACAACACCATTTGTAAAATTATCTGGGACCCATGTATATTACTGTACTAATGATGTATGCAAAAACTAGAAAAATGGTGACCACTAAGAGTTGTTCCTAATTAGGTAAATTTTGAAAGAGAGAAAGAGGGAGGTGGAGCAGGGAATAAGAGACAGAGAGAGAAAGAGGACAATATTTGGCCAGGAGTCCAAATTTAGAATGGAGAGTAGGAAAAAAGGTATAGTAGGCTTACAATGAATTGATTAAGATTGACTCCATGGAGGATGGCTCCTCTTCCTTTTTTGAAAATCAGAATCTACATTCTGGAGATAATTCTGCTTTTCTGAGCAGAAGAAAAAGGGGAATAATTATTTGATAGGTCTGTGATGGCATAATATTTTTATATATTAACTGAATTTTTCTTTTTTCATATATTAACTGTATTTTTTGTTTTTAGCAGGTTCTTTATTTCCCGAGGTACCATTCCCACATTCAGCTAGATTGTGAATTAAGGTGGGCTGCAGAAGAAAAACAATTTTTAAAATTATGCTTAAATAAGCATACCATAAAATGTATCTTTTTGACCATATTTTTTTGAATTACATTTCATTTTATTATTTTTAACATCTTTATCGGACTATAGTTGTTTACAGTGTTGTGTCAGTTTCTGCTATATAACAAAGTGAATCAGCTATACATATACATATATCCCCATATCCCTTCCCTCTAGCATTTTCCTCCAACCCTCCATATCCCACCCATCTAGGTGGTCACAAAGCACCGAGCTGATCTCCCTGTGCTTTGCAGCTGCTTCCGCCTAGCCATCTATTTTATATTTGGTAGTGTATATATGTCCATGCCACTCTCTCACTTTGTCCCAGCTTACCCTTCCCCCTCTCCATGTCCTCAAGTCCATTCTGTACGTCTGCATCTTTATTCCTGTCCTGCTGCTAGGTTCTTCATAACCATTTTTTTCCCCTTAAGATTCCATATATATGTGTATGGTATTTGTTTTATGTTTTACTTCACTCTGTATGATAGTCTCTAGGTCCATCCACCTCACTACAAATAACTCAATTTCGTTTCTTTTTATGGCTGAATAATATTCCATTGTATATATGTGCCACATCTTCTTTATCCATTCATCTTTCAATGGACAATTAGGTTGCTTCCATATCCTGGCTATTGTAAATCGAGGTGCAATGAACATTGTAGTACATGAGTATTTGTGAATTATGGTTTTCTCAGGGTATATCCCCAGTAGTGATATTGCTGGGTCTTTTGGAGTTACATTTTTAGTTTTTTAAGGAACCTCCATACTGTTCTCCATAGTGGCTGTATCAATTTACATTCCCACCAACAGTACAATAGGGTTCCCTTTTCTCCACACCCTCTCCAACATTTATTGTTTGTAGATTTTTTTGATGATGGCCATTCTGACTGGTGTGAGGTATTACCTCATTGTAGTTTCGATTTGCATCTCTCTAATGATTACTGATGTTGAGCATCCTTTCATGCATTTGTTGGCAATCTGTAGATCATCTCTGGAGAAATGTCTATTTAGGTCTTCTGCCAATTTTGGATTGGTTTGTTTGTTTTCTTGATATTGAGCTGCATGAGCTGCTTGTATATTTTAGAGATTAATCCTTTGTCAGTTGGTCCATTTGCAAAGATTTTCTCCCATTCTGAGGGTGGTCTTTTGGTCTTGTTTATGGTTTCCTTTTCTGTGCAAAAGCTTTGAAGTTTCATTAGGCCCATTTGTTTATTTTTGTTTTTATTTCCATTTCTCTAGGAGGTGGGTCGAAAAGGATCTTGCTGTGATTTATGTCATAGAGTGTTCTGCCTATGTTTTCCTCTAAGAGTTTTATAGTGTCTGGCCTTACATTTAGGTCTTTAATCCATTTTGAGTTTATTTCTGTGTATGGTGTTAGGGAGTATTCTAATTTCATTCTTTTACATGCAGCTATCCAGTTTTCCAAGCACCACTTATTAAAGAAGCTACTTTTCCTCCATTTTATATTCTTGCCTCCTTTATCAGAGGTAAGGTGACCATAGGTGCGTGGGTTTATCTCTGGACTTTCTATCCTGATCCATTGATCTATATTTCTGTTTTTGTGTCAGTAGCATATTGTCTTGATTACTGTAGCTTTGTAGTATAGTCTGAAGTCAGGGGGCCTGATTCTTCCACCCCCGTTTTTCTTTCTCAAGATTGCTTTGGCTATTTGGGATCTTTTGTGTTTCCATACAAATTGTGCAATATTTTGTTCTAGTTCTGTGAAAAATGCCATTGGTAGTTTGATAGGGATTGCATTGAATCTGTAGATTGCTTTGGGTAGTAGAGTCATTTTCACAATGTTGATTATTCCAGTCAAAGAACATGTATATCTCTCCAACTGTTTGTATCATATTTAATTTCTTTCATCAGTGTCTTATAGCTTTCTGCATACAGGTCTTTTGTCTCCTTAGGTAGGTTTATCCCTAAGTATTTTATTCTTTTTTTTGAAATGGTTAATGGGAGTTTCCTTAGTTTCTCTTTCAGATTATTTGTTGTTACTGTATAGGAATGCAAGAGATTTCTGTGCATTAATTTTGTATCCTGATACTTTACCAAATTCACTGATTAGCTCTAGTAGTGTTCTGGCAACATCTTTAGGATTCTGTATGTATAGTATCATGTCATCTGCAAACAGTGGCAGTTTTACTTCCTCTTTTCCAATTTGGATTCCTTTTCTTTCTTTTTCTTCTCTGATTGATGTGGATAAAACTTCCAAAACTATGTTGAATAACAGTGGTGAGAGTGGGCAACCTTGTCTTGTTCCTGATCATAGAGGAAATGGTTTCAGTTTTTCACCATTGAGAACAATGTTGGCTGTGGATTTGTCATATATGGGCTTTATTATGTTGACGTAGGTTCCCTCTATGCCCACTTCCTAGAGAGTTTTTATCATAAATTGGTGTTGAAATTTGTCAAAAGCTTTTTCTGCATCTGTTGGGATGATCATATGGTTTTTATTCTTCAATTTGTTAATATGGTGTATCACATTGATTGATTTGCGTATATTGAAGAATCATTGCATTCCTGGGATAAATCTCACTTGATCATGGTGTATGATCCTTTTAATGTACTGTTGGATTCTGTTTGCTAGTATTTTGTTGAGGATTTTTGCATCTATGTTCATCACTGATATTGGACTGTGGTTTTCCTTTTTTGTGACATCTTTGTCTGGTTTTGGTATCAGGGCGATGGTGGCCTCGTAGAATGAGTTTGGGAGTGTCCCTCCATCCGCTATATTTTGGAACAGTTTGAGAAGGGTAGGTGTTAGCTCTTCTCTAAATGTTTGAGAGAATTTGCCTGTGAAGGCTTCTGGTCCTGGGCTTTTGTTTGTTGGAAGATTTATTTTTAATGATTTTTAAAAATTAATTAATTAATTTAATTTTTATTTTTGTCTGTGTTGGGTCTTTCCTGCTGTACACGGGCTTTCTCTAGTTGCAGTGAGCAGGGGCTCTCTTGGTTGTGGTGCGTGGGCTTCTCATATCGGTGGTTCTATCGTTATGGAGCACAGGCTCTAGGGTCCACAGGCTTCAGTAGTTGTGGCACGCAGACTTCAGTAGTTGTGGCTCGTGAGCTGTAGAGCGCAGGCTCAGTAGTTGTGGAGCATGGGCTTAGTTGCTCTGTGGCATGTGGGATCCTCCCAGACCAGGGCTTGAACCTGTGTCCCTTGCATTGCCAGACAGATTTTTAACCACTTTGCCACCAGGGAAGCCCTGTTGGAAGATTTTTAATCACAGTTTCAAGTTCAGTGCTTGTGATTAGTCAATTTATATTTTCTGTTTCTTCCTGGTTCAGTCTGAGAAGGTTGTGCTTTTCTAAGAATTTGCCCATATCTTCCAGGTTTTCCATTTTATTGGCATATAGTTGCTTGTTGCAATCTCTCATGATCCTTTGTATTTCTGCAGTATCAATTGTTAATTCTCCTTTTTCATTTCTAATTCTGTTGATTTGAGTCTTTTCCCTTTTTTTCTTGATAAATCTGGCTAATGGTTTATCAGTTTTGTTTATCTTCTCAAAGAATGAGCTTTTAGTTTTATTGACCTTTGCTATTGTTTCTTTCATTTCTTTTTCATTTATTTCTGATCTGATCTTTATGATTTCTTTCCTTCTGCTAACTTTGGGTTTTTTTGTTCATCTTTCTCTAAGTGCTTTAAGTGTAAGTTTACGTTCTTTATTTGACTTGTTTCTTGAGGTAGGATTGTATTGTTATAAACTTCCCTCTTAGAACTGCTTTTGCTGCATCCCATAGGTTTTGGGTCATCGTGTTTTCATTTTCATTTGTTTCTAGGTATTTTTCGATTTCCTCTTTCATTTCTTCAGCAATCTCTTGGTCATTTAGTAGCGTATTGTTTAGCCTCCATGTGTTTCTACATTTTAGTTTTTTTCCCTATAATTGATATCTTGCCTCATAGTGTTGTGGTCGGAAAAGATGCTTGATACGATTTCAATTTTCTTAAATTTACCAAGGCTTGGCTTGTGACCCAAGATATCATCTTTCCTGGAGAATGTTCCATGAGCACTTGAGAAGAAAGTGTATTCTGTTGTTTTTGGATGGAATGTCCTATAATTATTAATTAAGTCCATCTTGTCTAATGTGTCATTTAAAGCTTGTGTTTCCTTATTTATTTTAATTTTAGATCATCTGTCCATTGATGAAAGTGGGGTGTTACAGTCCCCTAGTATGATTGTGCTACTGTTGATTTCCCCTTCTATGGCTGTTAGCATTTACCTTATGCATTGAGGTGCTCCTATGTTAGGTGCATAAATATTTATAATTGTTATATCTTCTTCTTGGATTAACCCTTGATCATTGTGCAGTGTCCTTCTTTGTCTCTTGTAATATTCCTTATTTTAAAGTCTATTTTGTCTGATATGAGAATTGCTACTCCAGCTTTCATTTGATTTCTATTTGCATGGAATATCTTTTTCCATCTCCTCACTTTCAGTCTGTATGCGTCCCTAGGTCTGAAGTGGGTCTCTTGTAGACAGCATATATATGGGTCTTGTTTTTCTATGTGTTCAGTCAGTCTATGTTTTTTTTTTTTTCAGTCTATGTCTTTTGGTGGGAGCGTTTAATCCATTTATATTAATTACATTAATTATCGATATGTATGCTCCTATTACCATTTTATTAATTGGTTTGGGTTTGTTATTGTAGGTCTTTTCCATCTCTTGTGTTTCCTGCCTAGAGAAGTTCCTTTAGCATTTGTTGTAAATCTGGTTTGGTGGTGCTGAATTCTCTTAACTTTTGCTTGTGTTTAAAGCTTTTAATTTCTCCATCGAACCTGAATGAGATCCTTGCTTGGTAGAGTAATCTTGGTTGTAGGTTTTTCCCTTTCATCACTTTAAATATGTCCTGCCACTCCCTTCTGGCTGGCAGAGATTCTGCTGAAAGTTCATCTGTTAACCTTATGGGGATTCCCTTTTATGTTATTTGTTGTTTTTCCCTTGCTGCTTTTAATATTTGTTCTTTGTATTTAATTTTTGATAGCTTGAGTAATAGGTGTCTTGTCATGTGTCTACATGGATTTATCCTGTATGGGACTCTCTGCACTTCCTGAACTTGATTGACTATTTCCTTTCCCTTGTTAGGGAAGTTTTCAACTATTCAAATATTTTCTCAGTCCCTTTCTTTTTCCCTTCCTCCTCTGAGACCCCTATAATTCGAATGTTGGTGCGTTTAATGTTTTCCCAGAGGTCTCTGAGACTGTCCTCAATTCTTTTCATTCCTTTTTCTTTATTCTGCTCTGCAGTAGTTATTTCCACTATTTTCTCTTCCAGGTTACTTATCCGTTCTCCTGGCTCAGTTATTCTGCTATTGATTCCTTCTAGAGAATTTTTAATTTCATTTATTGTGTTGTTCATCATTGTTTGTTTGCTCTTTAGTTGTTCTAGATCCTTGTTAAACGTTTCTTGTATTTTCTCCATTCTATTTCCAAGATTTTGGATCACATTTATTATCATTACTCTGAATTATTTTTCAGGTAGACTGCCTATTTCCTCTTCATTTGTTAGGTCTTGTGGGTTTTTATCTTGCTCCTTCATCTGCTGTGTGTTTCTCTGTCTTCTCATTTTGCTTAATTCATTGTGTTTGGGGTCTCCTTTTCACAGGGTGCATGTTCGTAGTTCCCGTTGTTTTTGTGTCTGCCCCCAGTGGCTGAGGTTGGTTCAATGTGTTGTGTAGGCTTCCTGGTGAAGGGGACTAGTGCCTGTGCTCTGGTGGATGAGGCTGGATCTTGTCTTTCTGGTGGGCAGGACTGCGTCCAGTGGGGTGTTTTGGGGTGTCTGTGACCTTATGATTTCAGGCAGCCTCTCTGCTAATGGGTGGCATTGTGTTACTGTGTTGGCAGTTGTTTGGAATAGGATGTCCAACACTGTAGCTTGCTGGTCGTTGAGTGGAGCTGGGTGTTTGCGTTGAGTTGGAGATCTCTGGGAGAATTTTCACCATTTGATATTACATGGAGCTGGGAGGTCTCTGGTGGGCCAATGTCCTGAACTTGGCTCTCCCACCGCAGAGGCATAAGCCTGATACCCGGCCAGAGCACGAAGACCCTGTCAGCCACATGGCTAAGAAGAAAAGGGAGAAAAAATGAAAGACATTTCCCCCACACCAACCCCCTCAGAAAAGTGAAAGAGAAGAGCTTTTATTGTATTTCCATCTCTCATACTGTAATTATGGGTGCCATACACAAGACGCATATGAAAGGCACAGCCACAGTGCACCTCCACGTGGGCATTGAGAGCCATTTACATTAGATTGTTCTGTTACAGTAGCTGCAGGCAAGTAAAATGTCTATTACTGTTATATTGCCTTTGCTTTTATTCTACATGTACCTGCTGCTGAGCATCTGGTCTTGTGTTAAAGAACGAGAGCACTTTGATGTTTTCTCTGGAACTTCAGGGTTTTTTTACTTTAACAAACATTGGCTCTCCCTGGCCTTCTTCCCCCGACAGTCCCAGAGACTAGACAGAGAAACCTTGGCATTAGCTGAACAAAACGCAGTCATGGCAAATACTGCCTTGGCTTTCAACAGACAATCAGACAAACAAAAGGCTGGTCTTTGCAATACCAAGGTAATCACTCTTCAAAGAGAAGTCCATGAAGTTTTACCCGGGTTTACTAAGGATATGGTCATTGCAGTTCACATCAGCCCATCTCCTGCCACCCCAAGCTACTACATGTCATCAGCCCCATTGCTGCTGCAGCTAGTCATTGTCTGAGGCCCAACCGTTAAGTTACCTAATCATTGTCTTTGGAAATCTTGAGCTGAGTAGACAACCCTTTATGTTAGCTTAAATAACAACAACAAAAAAAATGTTAAATACAGTAAGAGGCAATATCATATATTTAGTTTATTGGAAAGCTGTCTGGGCTTAGACCAAGCTGGGTGGGAGGACTGGCTGTCACTTACCAGCTTTGGTTGTACCATTTGACCTCTTTGTGTTACATTATGAAATTCAGACAGCATGTGTGAAGCTTAAGAGGTGGGCCCTCGGATTCAATCAGAAAAGAGTGTGACCCTCAACGCTGCCATTTGTCAACTCTGTGACGTTGGGCGACTTACAAAACCATTCTATGCCTCGGATTTTTTCATCTGTAAAAGGGGTATCTCCTACCTAGGGTGACTGTGAGGGTTAAACATGATGTTTGTAAGCACTCTGGAGAGTGCCTAGCCCGTAGGAGCGTTCCATAAGAAGCAGCTATCATTATTACTAAGTGAGAAAACCTCTGTGAAGCCACTGGTAAGCTACTGTGGTTATACAGTCAGTTGTCAAATGAATGTGCTGATGACTGGTAGTTTCAGAATTGAGGGCCAAGTGATCTCTGTGGGAAGGTACACACTAAGCTTGGCCTTGAAGAGGTCTAGAGTTGGATGGACGGTTGAGGGTAAAGAGGATATGAAAAGGAGGAGAATGGCTTCATCAAGGGCAAAGAAGCAGGAATGTACATGGAATAATTTATGACCAGTGAATATGGCAGCTCATTGGAGCAAAAGATTCACATGGGGTGGAAGGAGGAGGAGAGAAATAAGTAGCAGGAAATAGGGTTGGGAAGGAATACTGGGAAAAGCTGTGAAAGCTCTCCCGGAATAATGAGTTTGGATGATCCCAGGGCAGTAGTGTACATGGAATATTTTTGAGTAATGAGAAGACATAATGAAAGGAAGATTATTCTATACAGTAGTGATAGGCAAGATGGAATGCAAATCTCAGAGGTTCTTTTTTTCTATTTTATCTGTGAACAAGACTATGTAAACTTCGAGGATGTTCAGTGGCCTTTAACAAGGATTTGTAAAATATTAACTCTCCTGGTGTTTATCCATAACTTAGTAACCATCAAATATTAATATTTCTATAGCTAACATTAAAAGCTAACATTCGTGTAGCACTTTACAGTTAATGTAATATTGAGTAGCCCATTATAGTCATAAAAAGATAAAATCCCAGGATGCTCTTGCCATGGGGAGTTGTCTAATAGGGCCACAAAAAGTAACTTAGAGGTGATAACTTTGGGGTGGTGGGTCATATTCTTTTGGAGTAGTTTTTTACTCTAGAAGATTTTCCTTACTGACAAAAATTAGAGAATAGTAAACTGGCAACTGCAAGAATTAGAATTACAGAACAAAACTGATAAAGATTTAAACTCTTAACTTGGAAAAATTATAATCTGATATTCTCTGAAATAATTTTAAAGATCTAGCACCCAGGAGACCACATTTTCAAATCTCACCTATATGGGACAGAAAAGAGAATTAGAAGGGAATGTGCAAAAACAATGACAAAATGGAGATCTGAACAGAGTAGTTTTCTACTGAGGAGGGATTAGAGTCATTACCAAAACCAAAATGCATCTTATTTGTAGATTATAATATTGATGATAGCAAAAACTACTATTTGTTGAGCAACAAGTTAGGGTCATCCTAGAAGCATTTAGTCTTATTTCACTCTCATAACAACCTATCATCTGCATCTTACAGATTAGGAAACTGAGGTTTAGTGTGACAATAACTTGTCCAAAGTTATACAGCTAATGAATGTAGGACTGATTTAAAGGCAGCTGTCTGACCTCCAAACTCACTCTCTTTCTACTGCACCCATTCAAATGTACAGGCATGCACACATACACACACACACACACACATTTCCTAAAGTTGAATAAATATAATTAACATGTTCTCATGTGAAGAGTCAATAGTTACCCTTTGACAATTACCCATCCAGGTGATGTCAGCAGGCACTGTCCTTGGCCTCAGGAGGGACAAACCAGGTAAGCCAAAGCCCTTTCAGAAGGAGGCCTAAGTCAATGCCTTGGATGAGTCCTTCTCACACTTATCCTTGTACTTATTCACTGTCCTCACACTATCCCTGTGTGCAGCAGGGTAGGTATTGTTTTTCTCATTATATATGGAGAACACTGAGTCCTAGAGGCTGACTTCCCCAAGGCCATACAGCTAGTACATGGCAGGGGTGGGACTCACGCAGGTCTTGTGACTCCAGATCTAGACTCTTCTTATTACAACCCAGCTACTTCTAGAAGGTGCATCCACTTAGTATTTTAAGTATAAAACCCGGGTTTAAATCCAAATACTACTGTGGCAGAGGTATTAAATTCCACTGATATTCAATGTTCCCTTATGTAAAAAACGATAGTAGACTGATGTGAAGATTAGGTGAAAGAAAGGAGAACACAGTTCATTGTTACTTCAGTTATGTATATTAGGTCCCGAGCTTGCTACAGATCATTTATTTATGCAAAAGGATTTGTTAACCACCTCCTATGTGCCAGGTATTGTGCTAGGTGCTGGAGACACAAAGATAACTGTGTTATTTATCTTTGAAGTTTTAGCACTGAGCACAATGGCAGGCAGTGGTAAGAATGCACAAATTTGATATGAATTGGGTGGATGAAAGTAGATGAATAAATGAACAAATTAAACATAGATGAGACAGAGGAATTTTAAAACTTGTATATCAAAATACATCCATTCAACAAGCATATTGCACTATCCTGGATGCTATGGAAGACACAAGGATAAACAAAATACATGTTTTATCCTCAAAGAACAGCAGGGCATAGTGGGAAAAACATGGGATTCGGAGTCAGAAGACCTGTATCTTAAATCTTGATTCTACTGCTTACTAGCTTAGCAACTTTGAACACATTTCTGGGCCTCAGTTTTACCATCTGTAAAGTGCGGGTAACTGACGTTTCATGATTGTTGAGAGGAATAGCATTTGTAACAGTGCTTTGAGAATTGTTATATAATGTTTTCATTATTATGTAAATATTCCATAAACATTTGCTACTGGCTATCAAATCCAAGTTTATTGGGGTGCTTGCTTTAATTCCCTGCTTTGCTTTGGTGGTGAAGACTCTGCTGAAGGTCAGCAGTGATGGGACGAATGTGATTGGTATTATCATCGATTGCTTTCTTCTTCCCTGGAATCCACTCAAGACAATCATAGAAGCAGTTGCTCTAAAGGGCTTGTTAAGTTAAAAGGAGATGTGTCCACTAATCAAAGTTAAAGAACCAGTAACAAGTTTGAGTCCTGTGTCTAATGGTAACTAATTAGTTATAAGTTCATTGTTTTATTTTATTGATTTATTTTTATTGAAGTATAGTTGATTTACAATGTTGTGCTAGTTTCAGGTGTACAGCAAAGTGATTCAGTTATACATATACATATTCTTTTCCCATATAGGTTATTACAGAATATTGAGTATAGTTCCCTGTGCTATACAGTAGGTCCTTGTTGCTTATCTATTTTATATATAGTAGTGTGTATATGTTAATCCCAAATCCCTAATTTATCCCTCCTCCCCCACCTTTCCCCTTTGGTAACCATAAGTTTGTTTTCTACGTCTGTGAGTCTGTTTTTGTTTTGTAAATAAGTTCATTTGCATCACTGTTTTTAGATTTCACATATAAGTGATATCATATGATATTTTGTTTTAAATAACACTGAGCTACAGATTTTCTGTGCCTTTTGCCTTTCTCTCTGATTCAGGATTGAGTCAAGTCAATTAATGTATATCAGTCACCCATCATGTACTGGACTAGGGAATACGCCCTTGAGTAAGCCATGATCCCTGCCTTCAAGGATCGTGCATGTGAGTCAGACATGAATGCAAATAATTACGATAAAGTATGAACACTTTACAACAGGGGTATGAAACAATCATCATAGCAAAAAGAGGTGTGATTGACCAGCTTTGCCATGAAAAGCAGTGAAGATTTTATAGAGGAGGTAACACCTGAAAGGGCCTTAATGTAAGAATAGGAGTTCAGGGCTTCCTTGGTGGCGCAGTGGTTGAGAGTCCGCCTGCCGATGCAGGGGACACGGGTTCGTGCCCCGGTGGGGAAGATCCCACGTGCCGTGGAGCGGCTGGGCCCATGAGCCATGGCCGCTGAGCCTGCACGTCTGGAGCCTGTGCTCCGCAACAGGAGAGGCCACAACAGTGAGAGGCCCACAAAAAAAAAAAAGAATAGTGGAGGGAGAGGGCACTCCAGACAGAGAAACCAGCAAATGCAAAAGCAAAGAGAAACGAGAGAGTGTGAGAGTGCTTGACTTGTTAGGATGGGTGTTGAAGAAGTGACTCAGGATGGGGCTGGTAGGTCAGGATCAAATTATGGTGCATCTTGAAAGTCATGCTGAGGACTTGGGGCTCTAGCTTATGAATCAGCATCCCCAGCACCTAGCAGAGTTCCTAAAAGTAAATGCCAATAAATATTTGTTAAATGAGAAAACTACAGTTAGTTATAGTAACTGAAACGGTTTCCCCTTTATCCAAATATCACAACTCTCCATTCCTTTAGACTTTGAAAGAAGGAAAAATGTTTACCAAAAAAAGAGTGTCATTGGGAAAGAAAGAGAGAAAAGCAAGCAACATGAAGGGAGACGGTGCAGATGATGGAGCAGGAGAAAGCCACCAATAAGTAATGGCATGCAACAAACACATGAAAGGATGCTCAATATCACTAATCATTAGAGAAATGCAAATCGAAACTACAGTGAGGTATCACCTCACACCTATCAGAATGGCCATCAACAAAAAATCTACAAACAATAAATGCTGGAGAGGGCGTGGAGAAAAGGAAACCCTCCTGCACTGTTGGTGGGAATGTAAATTGATATAGTCACTATGGAGAACAGTATGGAGATTCCTTAAAAAACTAAAAATAGAACTACCATATGACCCAGCAATCCCACTACTGGGCATATACCCTGAGAAAACCATAATTCAAAAAGAGTTATGTACCACAATGTTCATTGCAGTTCTATTTACAATAGGCAGGACAAGGAAGCAACCTACATGTCCATCGACAGATGAATGGATAAAGAAGATGTGGCACATATATACAATGGAATATTACTCAGCCATAAAAAAGAAACAAATTGAGTTATTTGTAGTGAGGTGGATGGAGCTAGAGTCTGTCATACAGAGTGAAGTAAGTCAGAACGAGAAAAACAAATGCCATATGCTAACACATATATATGGAATCTAAAAATAAAAAACAAGTGGTTCTGATGATCCTAGGGGCAGGACAGTAATCAAGACGCAGACGTAGAGAATGGACTTGAGGACACGGGGAGGGGCAAGGGTAAGCTGGGATGAAGTGAGAGAGTGGCATGGACATATATACACTACCAAATGTAAAATAGATAGCTAGTGGGAAGCAGCCGCATAGCACAGAGAGATCAGCTCAGTGTTTTGTGACCACCTAGAGGGGTGGGATAGGGAGGGTGGGAGGGAGAGGTAAGAGGGAGAGGATATGGGGATATACATATATGTATAGCTGATTCACTTTGTTATAAAGCAGAAACTAACACACCACTGTAAAGCAATTATACTCCAATAAAGATGTTAAAAAAAGAAGTAATGGCATGGGACTTGTTGTCGGACCCCTGATGTGAAATCGTGCCTAGCTATTTACTACCTATGAAAACTTTGGCAAGTCAAGTAACTCCCTGAGCTTCAACTTCTGCGTTGATCAATGGGAGTGGTAGGTAGTAATCCTTACTAAAATAAAGCATTGTGAGATCAAATCAGATTTCTAAAGAAGCTCTTTGAAGGGGCAAAAATTATGCACATTTTGGGCAAACCTGACACCATTCAAGTGAAGTTAAGGGTCTCTGGGTGGAGGAGTGTGGGGTGAAGAATTACACACGGACTCAAGACACGGAACTTGACAGCCCAGGATGACTGATTCCAGTTTTCAAGAGCAGCAAGAGCCTTGCTAACACTGGCAAATGATTGCCATTTCCCTTGTCAGGCAGTGACAGGAGTTAGTTGACCTGAAAATTCACTAATAGTTCCATTAGAGAAGCCTTGGAAGTAGCCATCTTTTTACTCATCCTGGTCAATTAGCAATGAATTAATGCCAGACGTATTTTCAATTGAGCTGAATGCTGATTTCCCCCCATTTTGCTAAAGATATCCTTTTATAGCAGGACAGCTGGCTGGAAATTATGCTGCTTTTCTTCCCAAGGCTGCTCTGGAGTATTTCTGAACCAATGTCAGCTCTGGGCATTGATGAGGTAGCAGGTCAAATCCTGACTTTGACAGAGGATACCCAGGTTCAAGGGCCAGCTCCTCCACACACCAGCTTCCTGTTCTTAGAAAAATAACTAACTTTATGAAGCTCAGTGTTCTCACATGTAAATTGAAAGGGGAGAGATGAATGCTAAGGTCACTTTCAGCAATAAAATGCCGTGAGAACCTTTTAAAGCAGTTTCAGGCATGTTGGTGTTATGGCAGGCGAATGTGGGAGGAGCTCTGGACTTCTATGTACTCAGAACTAGGAGTCAGGACACTGCGTTAAGCCTTGACCCTCGTTTTAGTTCAGTGGTTCTCAACCAGGGGAGGTGGGTGAAGGTGGGGTGTGAGGGGGATTTTGCTCCCCACTGAATATTTGGTAATATCTGGAGACATCTTTGGTTGTCACTATTGGGGATGTTACTGGTATCTAGTGGGTAGAGACCAGGAAGACTGCCAAATATCTTCCAGTGCACATGACAGGTCCCCTCAACAAAGAATTATCCAGCCCAAAATGTCAGTGGTGCCGAGGTTGAGAAAAACCTGCACTGGTATATTGGATAGTTTTGGCCAAGTCACAGCTTTTTGGTTTTTGTTCTCAGTGTCCTCATTTGTAAAAGACAGATGATAATAATATCTGCCTCTATCATCTCACAAGGTCGACAACCAAATTAGGTAACAAATCAAAAGTGCCTTGAAATTTAATGTGCTTCAAAATGGAGGAATATTATCCTCATTATTAACCCACTTTTGCTGTTCCATGAGCCACTTCATTGGGATCTATCCTCTTATTCTTCTCATGAACATGTGGTCTAAGATGCTTCTCCAGTTTGTGGCAATGCCTTCAATATTTGACCTCATTAGATTAATTAAACAAGGAGGCCGTTAGACTAATGCCATAGCAGCCTGCACAAGCAAACCAACATCTAAGGCTGTGCTTTCTTCAAGGGTATGCAATTGGAACCTAAGGACACCCAGTCACAAACAGCCAACTAGGCTTTAAGCTATAACCAATCAGTAATTTCCTTACTTTGCTTCCATGTTTTCTTTCCCCAGCTCCTGTTGGTGGAATGATGTCCAAGCCACTTCCACTTTGGTGCCATCTGATTCAAACTGATATTTGCTCAGATAAACTCCTAAAATGTTTAATATGCCTCAGTTTATCTTTTAACAACCTCTAAGAGTTATGAACCTTGCTCCTGAACTCAAGTATTCAAGAAATATGCTTTATGCTTTTATTGTTAAAGTATATTCCTATTACAAGCCCCCATCTGGCATGGGCCAAACTCTCAATCTTGGACAGTGACTCACAACTTAAAGGTTATACTCCACTTATATTATTATAAAATATTGGCTATATTCTCCATGTTGTACAATGTATCTTTGTAGCTTATTTTACACCTAGTAGTTTGTATCTCTTAATCCATATCCCTTTATTTCCTCTTCCCCCTTCCTCTCCCCACTGGTAACCAATAATTTGTTCTCTATATCTATGAGTCTGCTTCTTTTTTGTTATATTGCCAAGTTTCTTTTATTTTTTAGATTCCACATGTAAGTAATATCTTACAGTATTTGTCTTTCTTTGTCGGACTTATTTCGCTTAGCATAATGCCCTCCAAGTCCATCCACGTTGCTGCAAATGGCAAAATTTTGTTCTTTTTTAATACTACTACTTGAGTAGAATTCCATTGTGTATATATACCACATCTTCTTTATCCATTCATCTATTGATGGACACTTAGGTTGCTTCCATATCTTAGTAATTGTAAATAATGCTACAAAGAACATTGGGGTGCATGTATCTTTTTAAATTAATGGGTTTTTAAAAAAATTAATTTATTTTATTTTTAGCTGTGTTCAGTCTTCCTTGCTGCACGCAGGTTTTATCTCGAATTAGTGTTTTTGTTTTTTGTTTTTGTTTTCAGATATATACCCAGGAGTGGGATTGCTGGGTCATATGGTAGTTCTCTTTTTAGTTTTAGACTTCCCAAAAGGCAAGAAAATCCACATGTACCTGGGTAGGGCAAAAGGAAAAAGAAAGAAAGAGAGACAAAAGAATACGGAAGGGACCTGCACCACTGGGAGGGTGCTGTGAAGGAGGAAAACATTCCAAACACTAGGAAGCCCCTTCACTGGCAGAAACGAGGGGTGGACAGTGGGGGAAGCTTCGGAGCCACGGAGGAGAGCTCAGCAATAGGGGTGCAGAGGGCAAAGTGGAGAGATTCCCACACAGAGGATCGCTGCCGACCAGCACTTACCAGCCTGAGAGGCTTTGCTCACCCACCAGGACGGGTGGGGGCTGGGAGCTGAGGCTCGGGCTTCGGAGTTTAGATCCCAGGGAGAGGACTGGGGTTGGCGGCTTGAACACAGCCTGAAGGGGGCTAGTGCACCACGGCTAGCCGGGAGGGAGTCTGGGATAAAGTCTGGACCTGCCGAAGAGCCAAGAGACCATTGTTTCAGGGAGCGCGAGGAGAAGGGATTCAGAGCACCGCCTAAATGAGCTCCAGAGACTGGCGCGAGCCACGGCTATCAGCGCAGACCCCAGAGATGGGCATAAAATGCTAAGGCTGCTGCTGCAGCTTTGGCGGCTTGAACACAGCCTGAAGGGGGCTAGTGCACCACGGCTAGCCGGGAGGGAGTCTGGGATAAAGTCTGGACCTGCCGAAGAGCCAAGAGACCATTGTTTCAGGGAGCGCGAGGAGAAGGGATTCAGAGCACCGCCTAAATGAGCTCCAGAGACTGGCGCGAGCCACGGCTATCAGCGCAGACCCCAGAGATGGGCATAAAATGCTAAGGCTGCTGCTGCAGCCACCAAGAAGCCTGTGTGCAAGCACAGGTCACTGCCCACACCTCCCCTCCAGGGAGGCTATGCAGCCCTTCACTGCCAGGGTCCCGTGATCCAGGGACAGCTTCCTCGGGAGAACACACGGCGTGCCTCAGGCTGTTGCAATGTCACACTGGCCTCTGCCACCGTAGGCTTGCCCCACAATCCGTACCCCTCCCTCCCCCGGGCCTGAGTGAGCCAGAGCCCCCTAATCAGCCGCTGCTTTAACCCCCTCCTGTCTGGGCAGGGAACAGATGCCTGAGGACGACCTACATGCAGAGGCGGGGCCAAAACCAAAGATGAACCCCAGGAGCTGTGCGAACAAAGAAGAGAAGGGAAATCTCTCCCAGCAGCCTCAGGAGCAGTGAATTAAATCTCCACAATCAACTTGATGTACCCTGCATCTGTGGAATACCTGAATAGACAACGAATAGTCCCAAAACTGAGGTGGTGAACTTTAGGAACAACTGTAGCCTTGGGTTTGCTTTCTGTGACAGATTTTTTTCTGATATTTATGTCTATCTTAGTTTAGTTTTTACAGCTTGTTATCATTGGTGGATTTGTTTGGTTGCTCTCTTCTTCTTTTTTTAAATTATTATTTTTTATGTTAATATTTATTTATTTATTTTTCTTTTTTTTCTTTTTTTATTCGCCCTTTTCTTCTGAGCCGTGTGACTGACAGGGTCTTAGTGCTGCAGCCTGGGGGTCAGGCCTAAGGCTCTGAGGTGGGAGAACCAAGTTCAGGACATTGGACCACCAGAGACCTCCTGGCCCCAAGTAATATCAATCAGCGAGACCCATTCCAGAGATCTCCGTCTCAATAGCAAGACCCAGCTCCACCCAACGGCAAGCAAGCTCCAATGCTGGACACCCTACACCAAACAATTAGTATACAGGAACACAGCCCCACCCATTAGCAGAGAGGCTGCCTAAAAGACAGACACCCCAAAACACACCACCAGATGTGGTCCTCCCCACCAGAAAGACAAGGTCCAGCCTCATCTACCAGAACACAGGCACCAGTCCCCTCCACCAGGAAGCCTACACAACCCACTGAACCAACCTCAGCCACTGGGGGCAGACACGAAAACAACGGGAACTACAAACATGCAGACTGTGAAAAGGAGACCCCAAACACAATAAGTTAAGCAAAATGAGAAGACAGAAACACACAGCAGATGAAGGAGCAAGGTAAAAACCCACCAGACCAAACAAATGAAGAGGAAATAGGCAGTCTACCTGAAAAAGAATTCAGAGTAATGATAGTAAAGGTGATCCAAAATATTGGAAATAGAATGGAGAAAATACAAGAAATGTTTAAAAAGGACCTAGAACAGCTAAAGAGCAAACAAACAAAGATGAACAACACAATAAATGAAATTATAAATTCTCTAGAAGGAATCAATAGCAGAATAACTGAGGCAGAAGAATGGATAAGTGACCTGGAAGAGAAAATAGTGGAAATAACTACTGCAGAGCAGAATGAAGAAAAAAAATGAAGAGAATTGAGGACGGTCTCAGAGACCTCTGGGACAACATCAAATGCACCAACATTCGAATTATAGGGGTCCCAGAGGAAGAAGAGAAAAAGAAAGGGTCTGAGAAAATATTTGAAGAGATTATAGTTGAAAACTTCCCTAACAAGGGAAAGGAAATAGTCAATCAAGTCCAGGAAGTGCAGAGTCCCATACAGGATAAATCCACGTAGACACATGGCAAGACACCTATTATTCAAGCTATCAAAAACTAAATACAAAGAAAAAGTATTAAAAGCAACAATGGGGGCTTCCCTGCTGGTGCAGTGGTTGAGAGTCTGCCTGCAAATGCAGGGGATGCAGGTTCGAGCCCCGGGCCAGGGAGATCCCACATGCCGTGGAGCGGCTGGGAATGACCTACAATAACAAACCCAAAGCAGTTGAGAAAATGGTAATAGGAACATACATATCAATAATTACCTTAAAGGTAAATGGATTAAATGCTTGCACCAAAAGACATAGACTGACTGAATGGATACAAACACAAGACCCGTATATATGCTGTCTACAAGAGACCCACTTCAGACCTAGGGACACATACAGACTGAAAGTGAGGAGATGCAAAAAGGTATTCCATGCAAATGGAAATCAAATGAAAGCTGGAGTAGCAATTTTCATATCAGACAAAATAGACTTTAAAATAAGGACTATTACCAGAGACAAAGAAGGACACTACATAATGATCAAGGGATCAATCGAAGAAGAAGATATAACAATTGTAAAGATTTATGCACCCAACATAGGAGCACCTCAATGCATAAGGCAAATGCTAACAGCCATAGAAGGGGAAATCGACAGTAGCACAGTCATTCTAGGGGACTGTAACACCCCACTTTCACCAATGGACAGATGATCCAAAATGAAAATAAATAAGGAAACACAAGCTTTAAATGACACATTAGACAAGATCGACTTAATATTTATAGGACATTCCATCCAAAAACAACAGAATACACTTTCTTCTCAAGTGCTCATGGAACATTCTCCAGGATAGATCATATCTTGGATCACAAATCAAGCCTTGGTAAATTTAGGAAAATTGAAATCGTATCAAGCATCTTTTCTGACCACACGCTATTAGGCAAGATATCAATTACAGGAAAAAAAAACTGTAAAAAATGGAAACACGTGGAGACTAAACAGTACGCTACTAAATAAGCAAGAGATCACTGAAGAAATGAAAGAGGAAATCGAAAAATACCTAAAAACAAATGACAATGAAAACACGATGACCCAAAACCTATGGGATGCAGCAAAAGCAGTTCTAAGAGGGAAGTTTATAACAATACAATCCTACCTCAAGAAACAAGAAACAACTCAAATAAAGAACGTAAACTTACACCTAAAGCACTTAGAGAAAGAAGAACAAAAAAGCCCAAAGTTAGCAGAAGGAAAGAAATCATAAAGATCAGATCAGAAATAAATGAAAAAGAAATGAAGGAAACAATAGCAAAGATCAATAAAACTAAAAGCTCGTTTTTTGAGAAGATAAACAAAACTGATAAACCATTAGCCAGATTCATCAAGAAAAAAAGGGAGAAGACTCAAATGAACAGAATTAGAAATGATAAAGGAGACACTGCAGAAATACAAAGGATCATTGGAGATTACTACAAGCAACTACTTGCCAATAATATGGGCAACCTGGAAGATATGGGCAAATTCTTAGAAAAGCACAATCTTCTGAGACTGAACCAGGAAGAAACAGAAAATATAAACAGACCAGTCACAAGCACTGAACTTGAAACTGTGATTTAAAATCTTCCAACAGGGCTTCCCTGGTGGCAAAGTGGTTAAAAATCTGCCTGGCAATGCAAGGGACACAGGTTCAAGCCCTGGTCTGGGAGGTTCCCACATGCCATGGAGCAACTAAGCCCGTGTTCCACAACTACTGAGCTTGCGGTCTAGAGCTCATGAGCCACAACTACTGAAGTCTGCGTGTCACAACTACTGAAGCCTGTGGGCCCTAGAGCCCGGGCTCCATAACAATAGAAACCACTGCAATGAGAAGCCCACGCACCACAACCAAGAGAGTCCCGTCTCACTGCAACTAGAGAAAGCCCATGTGCAGCAACAAACACCCAACACAGCCAAATATAAAAACTAAATTAATTTATTAATTTAAAAATATCATTAAAAATAAATCTTCCAACAAACAAAAGCCCAGGACCAGATGGCTTCACAGGCAAATTCTCTCAAACATTTAGAGAAGAGCTAACACCTATCCTTCTCAAACTGTTCCAAAATATACTGGAGGGAGGGATACTCCCAAACTCATTCTACGAGGCCACCATCACCCTGATACCAAAACCAGACAAAGATGTCACAAAAAAAGAAAACTACAGGCCAATATCACTAATGAACATAGATGCAAAAATCCTCAACAAAATACTAGCAAACAGAATCCAACAGCACATTAAAAGGATCCTACACCATGATCAAGTAGGGTTTATCCCAGGAATGCAAGGATTCTTCAATATACACAAATCAATCAATGTGATACACCATATTAACAAACTGAAGGATAAAAACCATATGATCATCACAACAGATGCAGAAAAAGCTTTTGACAAATTTCAACACCAATTTATGATAAAAACTCTCTAGAAAGTGGGCACAGATGGAACCTACGTCAACATAATAAAGCCCATATATGATTGGACAGCTACATGTAAAAGAATGAAATTAGAATACTCCCTAACACCATACACAAAAATAAACTCAAAATGGATTAAAGACCTAAATGTAAGGCCAGACACTATAAAACTCTTAGAGGAAAACATAGGCAGAACACTCTATGACATAAATCACAGCAAGATCCTTTTCGACCCACCTCCTAGAGAAATGGAATTAAAAAAAAAATAAACCAATTGGGCCTAATGAAACTTCAAAGCTTTTGCACAGAAAAGGAAACCATAAACAAGACCAAAAGACCACCCTCAGAATGGGAGAAAATCTTTGCAAATGGACCAACTGACAAAGGATTAATCTCTAAAATATACAAGCAGCTCATGCAGCTCAATATCAAGAAAACAAACAAACCAATCCAAAATTGGCAGAAGACCCAAACAGACATTTCTCCAGAGATGATCTACAGATTGCAGACAAATGCATGAAAGGATGCTCAACATCACTAATCATTAGAGAAATGCAAATCGAAACTACAATGAGGTAATACCTCACACCAGTCAGAATGGCCATCATCAAAAAAATCTACAAACAATAAATGTTGGAGAGGGTGTGGAGAAAAGGGAACCCTATTGCACTGTTGGTGGGAATGTAAATTGATACAGCCACTATGGAAAACAGTATGGAGGTTCCTTAAAAAACTAAAAATAGAACTACCATATGACCCAGCAATCTGACTACTGGGCATATACCCTGAGAAAACCGTAAATCACAAATACTCATGTACTACAATGTTCATTGCAGCTTGATTTACAATAGCCAGGATATGAAAGCAACCTAATTGTCCATTGAAAGATGAATGGATAAAGAAGATGTGGCACATATATACAATGGAATATTACTCAATCATAAAAAGAAACGAAATTGAGTCATTTGTAGTGAGGTGGATGGACCTAGAGACTATCATACAGAGTGAAGTGAGTCAGAAGAGAAAAACAAATACCGTACGCTAACACATATATATGGAATCTAAAAAAAAAAAAAAAGGTTATGAAGAATCTAGGGGCAGGACAGGAATAGACATGCAGATGTAGAGAATGGACTTGAGGACATGGGAAGGGAGAAGTTTAGCTGAAACGAAGTGAGAGAGTGGCATGGAGATGTATACACTACCAAATGTAAAATAGCTAGGTAGTGGGAAGGAGCCACATAGCACAGGGAGATCAGCTCGGTGCTTTGTGACCACCTAGAGGGGTGGGATAGGGAGGGTGGGAGGGAGGGAGACACAAGAGGGAGGAGATATGGGGATATATGTATACGTATAGCTGATTCACTTTGTTATAAAGCAGACACTAACACATCATTGTAAAGTAATTATACTCCAATAAAGATGTTTAAAAAAAAGTAAAAGTTCAAAGAAAAATAATGGACATAATTCCATGACTGAGGCTGTGTAGGTTAGGAATATAAACTTTTGGACTGCAGAAAGAAAAGAAAAGAAAAGGAAAGCCAGAGGCTCCAGGACCCCAGAGAAACTTTTGGAAGGGAACCAGCATTGCCACCCTGAGCTGAGGACTGTCACTGGGAGCCATAAAGAATATGTCATTGGAAGGGTGCAGAATGTTGTGATGCTATTATGATTATTCCTCTACATCCCAACATATATCCCCCCACTGCCCTATTGCTATCACATAGGTACACGCACGCACACACATACATGTGAGCTCTGTGAGGGCAGGGTCCTTGTCAGTCTTGGTCAACACCGTATCCCGAGAGTCTAAAACTGTGTCCAGAGATATTAAGGCATTCAGAGAGTACATGTGTTGAATTTATTCAGTCATTTACTCATTCATTCCGCAGGCCTGTAGTGGGTGCTTACTATGTGCTAGCCACCACGGCAGGCCTTCTTATGTGTAGTGTGTTGGGAAGAGGGCGCAGTTCTGAAACTGTCCCTGCTCTATGACCGCCAGCAATGGATGCGCCTCTCTAGGCCTTAGTTCCTTCACCCTCACAAAGAGGGACTGGCTGTATGGCTCCTCTGCCCTTTCCGTGGCCACCATTTCCTGAGGATGGAGGCTGACCCTCCATGGCCGCAGGAAACAATCCAGTTCTTCAGTGAACTCTTCTGTGCCCTGAGAATTGTTGGCAAAGAGGTTGTTTAGCCAGCAATGTTTGGTGGGCTCACACCGCAGAGGAATATTTTTCTGAACCATGATGAGTGAAGCCCTCCTCTACGCTTCTGAGATTTCTTTCACCTCCCAGAGCTTCGAGCTTCTCTGGAGTTTGAGAAACTTGTTGTTTTTCTTCAATGTGTGTTGCATTGCGGTGGCTCCAAGCCTGGCAGGAATTTGTCTTTATTTAATTATTTGCCCAGGATGTTCCGTCTTGGAATTGCCTTGGGAGTAGGCATTACCAATTGACAGAATGGTCCATGGGAGCCTGTCAAACTGCTCCTCCAGTAGGCTTCTTGGATAGGTTAAAAAAAATGACACCCAACTGCCAGGTACTTCTAATCTTCCCCAGGTTTCTTGCAAAGTTGATTTTTGAGTTGAGTGGCATTGACTTTCACATAGTTGATGAGAATATCGACCATAAATCCAGAGGGCAAAAAGGGAATAAGAGAAAGAAGTCACCCTTTCCCTTCTTACCCAGATTTTGCCTTTTTCTTTTTTTTTTTTTTTTTAAATTTATTTATTTGTTTATTTTTTTTGGCTGCGTCGGGTCTTCGTTGCTATGCACGGGCTTTCTCTAGTTGCGGTGGTGAGCAGGGGCTTATCTTTGTTGCGGTGCGCGGGCTTCTCATTGTGGTGGCTTCTCTTGTTGCAGAGCCCGGGCTCTGGGTGCACGGGCTCAGTGGTTGTCGCTCGTGGGCTCTAGAGCGCAGGCTCCGTAGTTGTGGCGCACGGGCTTAGTTGCTCCGCGGCATGTGGGATCTTCCCAGACCAGGGCTCGAACCCGTGTACCCTGCATTGGCAGGCGGATTCTTAACCACTGCGCCACCAGGGAAACCCGCCTTTTTCTTAAAGAAAAAAAAATAGTGTCTCTGAGCCCCAAGATGTGAGGTGACCCCAGGGATTTCCTCTGCCACAGTGAGTCTGTCAGGACACAGACTGACCCTAGGTCTCTGACCAGCATCTGGTTACTGTCCACACCTGGTGGCCCACCTGATCTCTGCTAGTCCTGGCTGTTCCACTAACTGACTGTGGGACCTTGAGCAAGTTGTTTCCCTCTCTGAGCCAAAGTCTTTTCTTCTAAAGCTGAGAAGGTTGGTCCAGTGAACTCTGAGTTCTTTCCAATTTTAACGTTTTCTGTGTCTGAGACTCAGTGGCATGCTTCTGCCTCTCTTGAGACTCCCAGACTCCAGACCCTGCCTGCTGAGATCTCCTTGGATTTGATCCCTTTCTGCCTTTGACCTAGGGCAGCTGTAGGCAGAATTTTTGGGTAAAGGTCTAGATAGTAAATATTTTAGGCTTGTGGTCATACGGTCTCTGTTGCAACTGCTCAACTCTGCCACCATAGCCGAAAGCAGCCATCAACCACACATAGAGGGTTGGGTGTCCCTGTGTTCGAACACAGCTTCATTTGAAAAGAGGTACCTGCCTCACTGGCAGTAGTTTGTGACTCCTGACCTAAAGTATCGTTGCGACACTCCCACCTCCTTTCATATTCCCTTCTCGGCCCCCCGTACACACAGGTTCTGGTACCTGCCCTGTCCTGCTGACTACACCCTGGCACAATGATCGAGTCATTTTGAGATGGTGATTATTTGTCCCCTTTCTAATATGTAACGGTCAAAAGGTATTGGTTTGGTTTTGTTTATTTAGCCATTTATCCACTCATCCTTTCTTCCATCCATTTCATTCAACACACATTTACTGATCATCTACCATAGGGCACACATGCCTGGGTTCTCGGAATACATGAGGATGTGTTGCCCATGGTTTAGTGGGGTGCCCAGCTCCATGCCACCGGGAGCCTGTGTTCTTGATGGTGAGAGTCGTCCAAGACCCAGTCCGCTTGCTGTCCTGCTTCCTTTTTTTCCCTTTTCATATTTGCCCAGGATCCTAAAAACATCTACATTCTAATTGTGTTGACTTTATTCAATTTGTAAATACAGTCACCTCTTCTTACCCCACCTCCACCCCCAGGTCTCTTAACTTGAGGAGGTATTTTCTCCTCAGTTAAATGAAACGATTATATTTTCTATCTGTCCAAAGAGGACATTACACAAAACAGCAGAAGGGATTTCTCTTACACTCTCAACAGAAGTAAATTACCTTTGGGATAGCAATGCCAACAAGGAGAACACTTCATTCTTAGAATTTCTGTATATTCATATAGACTCCCAGCTGAACCAGGTGGGGAAAAATGCCCAAATAGCCAGGTTAGCTGAGTCACTCCTTTAGCAAGAAGATTTCACTAGCAGGAAAAAAAAAAAAGAGGAAAATCAATATTCCTTCGTCTAGACTAGAGAAAGTGCTAAAGTTATGTAGGTCATTAAAGAGCAATGGCTACAGATAAAAACGAATACCTCTCATCACTAGTAGTAAAGTTGCTGTTGAGTTTTATATCTCTCACCAGGAGATACACATAAATTTTCAGATATGGCAAACAAGGAAATAAAGTGACCCCCAAATCTCAGACACAGAAAATTGAGAAAAAAATGTTCTGATTTCAAATTACAATAAAAATTTCTAATAACATATACTGTGTTATTCTTTCAGGAGAAAATGATTCTTTGAATAATAACAGATGATGGTGATGTCAATAGCAGTCATGATTTGGCTCAGAAAATGAATTATTTGAGTGGGTGCATCGCCAATTTCAGGCCACTGGAATTCCAGTTATTACATAATACATAATTGAGTGAATAAGTGTGCTCATCTCTTCCTCACTTTTCTCCCCATCTTTCCGTTCTCAAATGTTTATTGAACCACCCATGATGTTTTAAGCACTGAACTAGGTTCTGGAAATAAAATGAAAGATAAGACACCATTATTCTGTGACACCATCATTCACCAGAATCTTTCGGTGGCTGGCCCTTGCTGTTAGGGTAGTTTAAACACACTCTGTCCCCCGCCCATCTCTCCAGCTGCATCTCTCCTCACTCCTTCTCATGCTTTAGTGCTGCAGTCATCTGGACCTTCCAGTTTCCCCACATGCCCCAAGGCCCTCTTCCTTCAGCACCTTCCCACTTGGTGTTTCCTAGCCCAGCTTCCCTCCATCACCCTCCTCCCTCCCAACAACCAGAGAATACACCTTGCCCCGCCTAACTCCTAAGCAACCTTACGGTTGCAGATTAAATTTCTTCTTCAGGGAAGCCTTCCCTGACTCCGCTGACTAGGTTTGGTCCCCATGTTTTTTTGCTTTCAGGGCATTCACCACAATTCAATCATCATCTGTGTAGTTACTGCAGTTACTTGTTTACTGCCTCCACCCCCTCTTCTTTGAACGCTAAACTTCAAGAGGGCAAGGACTGGTTCACCACTACCCCATGATTTCAACACAGTGCTTAGCATGTGGTGGAGAAGCCCCAACATTCCAGCAGGGGGAAAGCCGACTCCAAGTAGAGCCTGGGAAACCCCAAGGATAAACTTGATCCAATTTCATAGTTTTGTCTCTACATTAGAGTAATAGTCTCGTAAAAGGAAAAGATGATAATGATTAGACATGTACACACGTGTGCACGCACATACATATACATATCCACTTTCTTTTTAAAAAATTTTTTAGAACAGTTTTAGGGTCACAGCAAAATTGAGTGGAAAGTCCAGAAGGTTTCCATGTACCCACTGTCCCCCAAAATGCACAGTCTCCTCCACCACAACTGATGAAGCTACACTGACACTTCTTTATCACCCGAAGTCCATAATTTACATTAGGGTTCCCTCTTGGTGTTGTACATTCTATGGCTTTTAACAAATGTATAACGACATGTATCTACCATTATAGTATCACACAGAACAGTTTCACTGCCTAAAAATCCTCTGTGCTCTACCGACTCACCTCTCCCTTCCCCCAACCCCGGCAACGACTAGTATCTTTTTATTGTCTCCACAGTTTTGCCTTTTCCAGAATATCATGTAGTTGGAATTATACACTATGTAGCTTTTTCAGATTGGCTTCTTTCACTTACTAATATGCATTTTAGGTTTGTCTGTCTCTTTTCGTGACCTGATAACTCATTTCTTTTTAGTGCTGAATAATATTCCATTGTCTGGATGTACTGCAGTTTATTTATCATTTACCGACTGAAGGACATCTTGGTTGCTTCCAGGTTCTGACAATTATGAATAAAGCCGCTATAAACAGTATAGGTTTTTGTGTGGACGTATATTTTCAACGTCTTTGGGTAAATACCAAGGAGTATAATTGCTAGATTGCACGATAAGAGTATGTTTAGTTTTGTAAGAAACTGTCCAACTCTCTTCCAAAGTGGCTGTACCGTTTCACTCTCCCACCAGCTAAGAATGAGAGTTCCTGTTGCTCCACATTTTCGCCACCATTTAGTGTTGTCAGCATTCTGGGTTTGGGCCATTCCAAAGGGTGTGTAGTGGTAACTCATTTTTGTTTTAAGTTGCATTTCCCTGAAGACATATGATATGGAGCATCTTTTCATATACTTATTTACTATCTATATATCTTCCTTGGGGAGAGGTCTGTTAAGGTCTTTGGCTAATTTTTTAATCAGATTGTTTCCTTACTATGGAGTTTTAAGGGTCTTTTGTATACTTTGGATCACAGTTTTTAAATCTGTTATTAACAGAGTGTCTTTTGTAAGGATTTTCTCCCAGTCTGTGGTTTGTCACTTTTCTTTTAAATTAGAAATCATGACCTTATCTTGATAATAGTCTTATACTTTCTGGATTCTTACAGTCTTCTCTGGTTTTCCTATTCCAGAGCTAGGAAAAGATTTCAGAGCCTTTTTTCCCCCACGTGTTTCGTGGCAGAGTTAACTTTTATAAGTTGTCAAGTCACAGGAAGTTTTATTTGTATTTTACATCCAGAGGACAAAACTCCAGGCTATTATTTTGGGCCAATAACACCTAAAGACAAGTTTCCAAAAATTCCTGAGATCATACATTGTAAGCAGCTTGCCTGTAATACAGCATTTAAACTGAATTAGTTTCACTTTAGCAATGAAATAAAACTATTCAACAACAAAAATAAAGCCTATTAAAGGGACACAAGAGCTCTCAGATATGCTGTCCCTTTACAAAACAGCAATTGCATTATTAAGAAAATAATTATTGAATAATTAGGATAGGATGCTAACTCAATGTCTTTGCCACCCAGCTTGGGGCCAGTCTCTTCTCAGTGTGTACAGAGGCAGTCCCATGTTCTAATCAGGTGATGCATTTTGGAAATATTGACCTTTAAGTGTAAATATTTTTTCCTGTGGTCTCTATCGTCTGTCAATCTTAGTGGGTTCTCAGTCTGGGCTGCAGAAGCACATAGATCTTTGACTTACTGTAGCTTAGCCACCTCCCCAGCCTCCCTTTTTATCCTGTTATTTTATTGCTGTATATTTTCAGTTTGTTTCCACAGGCTAGATTCTCAACCCAACTGTCTATGTCTTTCTTACATGAACTGCTTTAAAATAGAATATGATGAAATGAATGTTCTCTCTGGTGATAACCTTTCTAAGTTTCTGCTTCCTTCCAAGTAGAAAGCAGTAATAACTTCTACCTCAGGGCTGTTGTGAGGTTGAGTGAGATAATGTAGGCATTTAATGTTATTCCTGGCAAGTAGCAGGAGTTCCATAAATGTTGGTGGTGATAATAGTGATGATAATGAAGGTAGGCTCATGAGCCCTGTTTGTTTCAGCTGTGTACATTGATACCTGACCTTGGAGGAGCATTATTCAGTGTTCCCCAGTGCACTCGGAGCTGCAAGAGGCATACAGCTGCTGACATGTGAATGACTTATGCAAGCTGGGTCTGTGGCATGACCCCATGATCCCCATCTAGGGCTTGTTTTTCTAAGTGAATCAAATTTACCAAGGAGCATCTCACCTAGACTGTCACAACGCAAACGAAAAAAGTGTACTCTGGGGTCAGTGAATCCAGAATTCAAAATTAGAACTGCCCTAGACTATCTGGGCTTATGACTTTAGTGCATGTTTTTATCTGAGGAGGCTTACTTTCCTCCCAGAGGACTCTTCTTTGTTAACTTTTATCTAATTACAGTGGTAATAATTCTCAGTCCTTGTAGAGTCCTTGGAAATTACAGAAAGAAAAAAAAGAGAAAATTAACCTCATTCAAATCCTGACTGCCCAGAGATAAACGCTGTTGAGATTTTGATGACTTGATTTGTATATGCGTGTATATACGTGTGGAGAGAGACAGAGACAGAAACAGAGAGATTGATCGAGATTTGTTACCTTTCTGTTCTTTGACCCACTAATAGAACCTGGATTTTTTTTTTCATATCTTGGTTGGAGATTCCTTGATCTCAGAGAAAGGTGAAGCTGACTCCTGATGGAGAAGCAGGCCTGTGATCCAGTTGCAATGAAAAGGGAATTACATGGAAGTTTTGACTCCTCCCAAAGGGGAAATTTTAAAAGAAGCATACTTTTTGTTACCAAATGAATATTTAGGGCCTCTGAGGTACTTCTTAGTAAGTGACATTTTCAAGACTATTGGTACACCATGATGTCTGGAGTAGGTTCATTATTTCTAAATGGTCTGTGCTCACTTACTTAACATATTACTTTATAATCATTGATTTCTTTATTATTTATTCACTCCACAAACATGAAGGATATAATCTTTGTCCTCAAAAAGTCTAAAACCCAGTGCGGGAGACAAGGCAGAATGAAGGAAAATCCAACTTAAAGGCTCAACTCAAGTTCTGAGCGTGTGGATGGAGAAACAGAGAAGGTGGGAGCAATGGCACAATGGATGCTGGTGAAGGCAGTTGGGGCATTTGACCTAAAATCTTCTAAAATAATTTGAAATTGAAAGCAAAGTGTACGCTTTTCAGATTCTCACCACAGTCAGGGTGGCAGCTCTCCTTATGAAGAAGTTACTTTGTGCCAACTGTAAATACTGTCATATATCATCTCATTTAATCCTCCTGGTCTATGAGGTAGGTACGTGTGGGGCATCTGAGTCTCAGCAGGTGAAAATGATCAGTTGAAGTTCACACAGCAAGTGTTAACGATCTGTCCAAAGTCCCAAGGTGAAGAAGTGACCATGCTGGGTCACACCTCCATCTACTAGTCTCCAAAGCCTACATTCTGAAGGATCCCAGTTCACATTGGCAACTGAGTTCGCACTGGGAGGCTCAGGCCACATCACACGATTTCCTGAATTCCTCGCTGAGAGGTTGAGATTTGAGTATATCGGCAGTGTTTTGAAAAGGAGGGCTGAAAACCTCCCGACCTCCAGCTCAAACGGCCTGGCCGAGTGACTTTCTTTCTTTTTTGAATTTTCCTCCTAAATTTTATACCTCTATTTTTTGCCAGTTACAGAATCCGTGGAAGGAAAGAAAAAAGATTTGTAATGGTATCAGGTAGGATAAAGAGAGGGAGGGAGGAAGAAAACACTGATGCTAGAAGTAAGAACTAAGAAAGATTAGAAAAAGAAAATAACCATGGCAAGAGGCAGCATAACACCCCAAGGAACTCCTAGAAGATGCACAGTCCCCATACTCCGATAGCATTCATTCGCTTAGGCCCACATCCCCGAACCTAGAGAGAGTCCAGGGGAACAATTGAGCCATCCATTTAACATAACTTATTTAAACTCCTGGCCGGAATCCAGGCTTATAGCTCTGTACTCACAGAGCAGTGAAACTGCTCCACATCCAGGATACCAAAGCAACTGTTAATGGGAGTAATTAAGAGCCTTGGGGGTGATTTATACCTTGTGTTACTGTTCAAGTCGAAGTTACCAAAGACAACAATTATTAGTATCACAAGTGATCCTTAACCCAGGCAGGGAAGGCTGTGAAATCTAGCTCCAGCTCTTGCTTCCCCAGGTCTTAGTTCACAGAAAAAAAACCAAGAGTGATTCCCAGTCAAGAGAATTGGGAGACAGTGCCCACCGGGTTGGCTCAGCTTGGGAAATATGAAAATCTTCAGCCCCTTTAATGAAGATAAAATATTGACAGACCTCTGGAGGAGGAGGGGGTGACAGCACTCCAGTGATGATTTTCCTGAGAAACACTTAAATTTACTGGCTGAATTTTAAAATGAAATCTTTAAAACTCCTGTTTCTATTAATATTACAAAAGTGGTTGTGGAGAGGAAGCGTTGTGTCAGTTGCAACGGCTGGTTGGTGCCGTAGGTGAAGAAGGACCCAAGTCCCGAAGCTTCATCTTCAAAAGGTCAAATGAAGCCAAGGAAGGATTCAGGTATACACATATATACATTCTTTTTTTCATACTCTTTTCCATCATGGTTTATCACAGGATATTGAATATTGTCCTCTGTGCTGTACAGTAGGACCTTGTAGTTTATCCATCCTGTATATAATAGCTTATATCTGCTCACCCCAACCTCCCACTCCATCCCTCCCCTCCCCCCTTCCCTTTGGCAACCACAAGTCTGTGCTCTATGTCTGTTAGTCTGTTTCTGTTTTGTAAATAAGTTCATTTGTGTTGTATTTTAGATTCCACACATAAGTGATATTATGCGGTATTTGTCTCTTTCTGACTTACTTCACTTAGTATGATCATCTCTATTTCCATCCATTTTGCTACAAATGGCATTATTTCATTCTTTTTTGTGGCTGAGTAATATTTCATTGTATATATGTACCACATCTTCTTTATCCATTCATCTGTCGATGGACATTTAGGTTGTTTCAATGTTTTGGCTATTGTGTGCTATGAACATAGTGGGTGCATATATATTTTTGAATTATAGTTTTGTCTGGATATTTGCCCAGGAGTGGGATTGCTGGATCATATGGCAACTCTAGTTTTAGTTTTCTTTTCTTTTTTTTGCAGTACGTGGGCCTCTCACTGTTGTGGCCCCTCTCGCCGCGGTGCACAGGCTCCAGATGCGCAGGCTCAGCGGCCATGGCTCACGGGCCCAGCCGCTCTGCAGCATGTGGGATCTTCCCGGACCGGGGCACGAACCCATGTTCCCTGCATTGGCAGGTGGACTCTCAACCACTGCACCACCAGGGAAGCCCCTATTTTTAGTATTTTGAGGAACCTGCATACAGTTTTCCATAGTGGCTGCACCAGCTTACATTCCTTTCAACAGTGTAGGAGGGTTACCTTTTTAGAGATGGTAAGTTTTGAGTCCATTTCAAGGGCACATACTTCATTGAAGGCAGGAAAAGACGTCTGGCTGGCAAAAAGGATCATTTCAAGACCTTTATAGGCCTTAGACATTCTTACTTTTGAAGGCTCCACCCACATCATACCAAACACATTACAGTACAATACATCCATAATCACACACAATTTTTATTTGCCATACAAAATTTGAAAGGTCTTTTATATTAGTAAGTTTCCTAAGAATTATTTAATTTTCTTTGTGAGTTAAACTTATATGTAAAAAAGTGACAATCATTGACATGACTGAACCAGTTGACACAATGTTACATTTTGTAAACATTTAATTAAACATGTACTAATTTTTATTTTGCAATGATCCTTTTCTCCTTGCTTTTTAAAATTGTAGATTCACATGCAGTTTTAAGAAAGACTACAAAGGAATCGCTGGCACAATTTGCCCAGATTCTTCCAACGGTAACATTCTGCAAAACTATAGTATGATATCACAACCAGGATATTGATGTTGATAATTGATACCACTGTTTTATTCAGATTTCCCATTATACATGTACTCATCTGTGTGTGTGTGTATTAAGTCCTAAACAATTTTATCACTTGTGTACCTTCTGACACAGTTAAGATAATGAACAGTTCCAACATCAAAAGGATCCCTCATGTTGCCCTTTTGCAATGTTCTTTTAATATTTGGGGGAGAGTAAATTTTTAGGTCTTTCACGGACAGCCATATTTCCTAAGCACTGTGACTATAATGCCTAACAGATAACCTGCTATCAAAGTAGGGTTGTGGTCATGTGCATATGGATGGATGTGATATAAGCAGATTCCAAAGGAATCAATTTCATAAACTTAATATAATACAGTCGTAAAAGGTCCTGACCCTGAAATTGAACTGCCTGGGTTCAGTAATCCCAACACCAATATTTTGTAATAGTGTGACTTTGTACCAGTTACTTAAGCTCTCTGAAGTCTTAGTTTCCTCAAATGAAAAGGACAGATCATAATACCTAGCATGAGGTGGTCGCAAGTTTGAATGAGGTAATCTGCTTAGATCCAAGTGGGGCACGAAGTAGTTGCTCAGTGTGTTAGATAATATTTGTGTTAGATCTGCTTGGGGAAAGAGGTAAAAATAGAGGACTCAGAAGTGTCATAGGAGGGATTCAACAAGTCTGATGAAAATCAAAATGCAGGGCAGGAGAATTCTCAGCAAAGTTGTAAGGAAAAAAGAAAATTGGATACAGTCTGACAGCCCCAAAGAAGAGTATTGCTAGCTCCAAATAGCCCTCCCTCTGTGCATGGGAAGAACTGGCCTGACACTGGGACAAAGAGCACATTACAAACTTGCCCTGATGCTATTAAATCTCTGGGAGTGGGAGCACATCATCTTGTACCCTGAGAGAGCAGCTCAGGGTAAAGAAGGGGACCCTGCTGAAGTTCATATTAATGCTGCAGCAGGAACAGTTCTGAAGGGATCCCTCAATAAAACTGAAAACGGATGGGGCCATAGCCGGAGCTCATTTTGCAGACATGACGGGATTGGTAGAGTTTTAGGATTGCCAACAGTTTCTGAGTGAAATGCTGAAGTCTATTGAAACCTGATTAACAGCTACTCCGGGGGCTGAAATGAGCCACCTGACTGACTGGTGGAGAAAAACCCCTTTTTCCATCAGCCTGGTGCTCTATATCAGATGGGGCCTCGGAGAAGCTGAAAAATGAGTTAACAACTTTGAACCTGTTGTAAAACTCTTATCGAAGCATTTATGGAGCACCTTAGAAGGTGAATTTGCACAACCCTCTGTAGGTAATTCTATTGGTATGGTTTTACTCAATTGAATGAGTATTTATTAGATCTCTAGAAGACATGAGTTCGAGGCCTGACTCTGCCACCAATCAGCTGTGCCACCCGGAAATTCCCTCGCCTGTACGGACCTCAGTTTCCTTAACTGGAAAGTGAAAGGATTGCCTGAGATGACCACTGAGCCTCCTTCAAGCTCTGAGAATGGAATGATGTTGTAAATGCCATCCTCGGCACTGTGCTTGGCACCAAGGATGTCTCAGAGGACATCTAAGATACATCTAAATAAGATAATGGAAATTGCACATTTCAATTATTTTACTAGTAAATTAATGTGTTTACTGACAAATTAACGTGTCAAATACACAAGGTACAACTATTTGTTTAACCTCTTTTGGAGATAATGTTCTAGTCGAAATTGAAGCTTTTCATAAATGTGACACCTGAGAAAAATGACCCTGTGGGAGCTACAAAATGGCATTGTGAGATGTACAAAGGAATGTAAGACATGACCCCCTACCCTCAAGCCATTTTCTGACTCACTAGGAGGACAAAATATATACACCTGGGACAGAGAGCAGTCTAAGGCGTGAGTTCATTTAGTGTCAGATGAACATCCAGAGAATGAGGACGAGAGCTGTTCACCGATGGGAGAGTCGTCCTGGACCAGTGCTATCTGCGACCACCCTTGGAGGAGGAGGGGCTTGGCCTGGGCCCTGGGCAAGAGGTATTTTTAATATACTTTTAATTGTTCACTTCTGATTATGAAAATAATGCAGGTGTTTTAAAAGTCTTTATGTTGTAAATAATGGGAAACTCAACCTAAATTTACTTGAAGAATGAACAGAATTTATTTACTCGTATGTGATTAAAGTCTAGAGATAGGGTGTGTTTTGACCCAGAGAGTCAATAGTGTCACTATGGACAAGATTGCCTTCTTTCTCAGCTCTGCCTTCCAAGGTATCCACTTCATCCTAAGGCTTGTGGTTAAAGATGGCTGTCAATGCTCCTAAGACAGGTGCTTCCTCATTCACAGCAAGTGACAGAGTGCCCTCCATTGTCCCAGGATTCCAAGCAAAGGTCCAGACACTCACTCTGCTTGAAACGGCTCAGGTCATTTGCCCACCCTGAAACCACCCCTGGGGCCACCAGGACCCAAACAAGCTGACTGGACCTGTCTCAGTTACAAACTCTGCCCTGGGAATGGTGATAGGGGTAGGGAACACAGATCTGGTGTCTCTGGGCCACATGGATCCCCAAATGGAAATTAGGCACAGCTGGGATGGAGACAAGGCTGCTGCAATCATACGTGTCCTTTATAATATGTTAATGGTAGAAATTTTAGGAAGTGCAGAGAATTGAAAAGAAAAGAAAAATCTTGTATAACCCCAACACTCCGAGGTACTGAGCATTGATATTGTAACAGATTTCCTTCCAGTCTTTTTTCTGAAAGAGTTAACCCTGTGCTAAATATTCTACATGCATCATGTCATTTACCTTTAACATCACAACCCGAGAGGTAGGCATTATTATTATCTCCATTTTGCAGATGAAAAAAGCAGGCTTGAAGGAAGGAGTTATATAATTTGTTCAAGGTCACACATGCAGTACTCATTGAGTTTGTTTGAACTCAGCTTGTCTCTCTCTGGAACTCAAGGTTTTAATCATTATGTTATCTTCTTTCATATGGAATTGGTATCACAGCATATGTGTAGTTTTTGTTATGATTTTCTTCACTTACTGTTACATCATGAGCTGTTATAGTCCTTCAAGTGGTCATTTTAACTAGTGACTTAGATCAGGTTTCCTAGGATGCAGACACTGAGATGGAGGTTTGTGTGTAGGAAGTTTACTGGGGAGAACACCTTTGCGGGAGTGAGGGAAGCAGGATTGGCAGAAGGAGAAGATAAAAGCCACAGCCAATGCTATGGAGCTTCGCAGCTGGGATGGCCCTTCTGAGTTGTCCCATCTGGAGGTAAAGGGACTGGGCCTTTATACCCAGTAACCACCAGGAGGCGTATCATTGGGTGGGGCAGTTCTCTTGGGCTGAGGGCAATTCCTGGAGAGGGACTCAGCAGCTGCGACAAAAGGGGATCTACACGGAGCACCCCAGCATTTACTGGAGCAGGCAGCTTAGAGCGGAGAGAGCATTCTTAGGAAGATACGGGAATCATTTGATTTCTCCTATTTCTCCTTACAACTGCTAGATTTCAAATATTTCCTCTTCCCAAAAACTTAGGATGTGACTTCCTATTTCATACTAAAAAGAGGGCAGTGTGGTGGAGCAGGAAGTGCCCTAGCCATAGAGACAGGAGATCTGAGCATGAATCCTGGCTCCATCATTTACTAGCAGTGTGAACTTGAACATATGTTTTCAGCTCTCTACACCTCATTTTCATCAGCTGGAGCAGGGTTTGTCAACTTCAGCACTACCGACATTTGGGGCACAATAATTGTTTGGAGGGGGGACTTTCCATTGTAGCATCATAGGGTGTTTAGCAGCATTGCAGGCCCCTACTCACTGGAGGCCAGTAGCACCCCCCCATCCCAACCCCAGCTGTGACCATCAGAAATGTCCCTAGACATTGGCAAATATCTCCTGGGGTTGGGTGAAAACTCCCTTTATTTAAAAAAAAGTGTTCTGCCTATGTTTTCCACTATCTTTATGATTTCTTTCCTTCTGCCAACTTTGGTTTTTTTTTTTATTATTATTCTTTCTCTTATTGCTTTAGGTGTAAGGTTAGGTTATTTATTTGAGATGTTTCTTGTTCCTTAAGGTAGGATTGCATTGTTATAAGCTTCCCTCTTAGAACTGCTTTTGCTGCATTCCATAGGTTTGGGGTCGATGTGTTTTCATTGTCATTTGTAAGCTTGTGTTTCCTTATTTATTTTCATTTTGGATGATCTGTCCATTGGTAAAAGTGGGGTGTTAAGTCCCCTACTATGGTTGTGTTATTGTTGATTTCACCTCTTATGGCTGTTAGTATTTGCCTTATGTATTGAGGTGCTCCTATGTTGGGTGCATAAATATTTCTGCACTGTAGCTTGCTGGTCATTGAGTGGAGCTGGGTCTTGGCATTGAGATGGAGATCTCTGTGAGATTTTCGCCGTTTGATATTACATGGAGCTGGGAGGTCTCTTGTGGACTAGTGTCTTGAACTTGGCTCTCCCACCTCAGTGGCACAGCCCTGACGCCTGGCTGGAGCACCAAGAGCCTGTCCTCCACACGGCTCAGAATAAAAGGGAGAAAAGAAAGAAAGAATAAGATAAAATAAAATAAAGTAAAATAAAGTTATTAAAAATAAAAAATTATTAAGAAAAATAATTTTAAGTAATTAAAAAAAAAAAGGACAGACAGAACCCTAGGAAAAATGGTAAAAGCAAAGCTATACAGACAAAATCACACACAGAAGCATACACGTACAGGCTCACAAAAAGAGAAAAAGGGAAAAATTACATATATATATCGTTGCTCTCAAAGTCAACCTCCTCAATTTGGGATGATTCGTTGTCTATTCAGATATTCCACCGATGCAGAGTACATCAAGTTGATTGTGGAGACTTAATCCAATGTTCCTGAGGCTGCTGGGAGAAATTTCCCTTCCTCTTCTTTGTTTGCACAGCTCCCGGGGTTCAGCTTTGGATTTGGACCCGCCTCTGCGTGTAGGTCACCCGAGGGCGTCTGTTCTTCGCTCAGACAGGACGGGGTTAAAGGAGCAGCTGATTCGGGGGCTCTGGCTCACTCAGGCCGGGAGGAGGGAGGGGCAAGGAGTGCGGGGCGAGCCTGCAGCGGCAGAGGTCAGCGTGACGTTGCAGCAGCCTGAGGCCCGCCGTGCATTCTCCCAGGGAAGTTGTCCCTGGATCCCGGGACCCTGGCAGTGGCGGGCTGCACAGGTTCCCCGGAAGGGGAGTGTGGATAGTGATCTGTGCTCGCACACAGGCTTCTTGGTGGCAGCAGCAGCAGCCTTAGCGTCTCACGCCCGTCTCTGGGGTCCGCGCTGTTAGCAGCCACTTGCGCCAGTCTCTGGAGCTCCTTTAAGCGGCGCTCTTAATCACCTCTCCTCGCGCACCAGGAAACAAAGAGGGAAGAAAAAGTCTCTTGTCTCTTAGGCAGCTCCGGACTTTTCCCTGGACTCCCTCCCGGCTAGCCGTGGCGCACTAACCCCTTCGGGCTGTGTTCAAGCCGCCAACCCCAGTCCTCTTCCTGTGATCTGACCGAAGCCCGAGCCTCAGCTCCCAGCCCCCGCCCGTCCCGGCTGGTGAGCAGACAAGCCTCTTGGGCTGGTGAGTGCTGGTCGGCCCTGTTCCTCTGTGCGGGAATCTTCCCGCTTTGTCCTCCACACCCTTGTTGCTGTGCTCTCCTCCGTGGCTCCGAAGCTTCCCCGCTCCGCCACCCACAGTCTCCGCCCGCGAATGGGCTTCCTAGTGTGTGGAAACATTTCTTCCTTCACGGCTCCCTCCCACTGGTGCAGGTCCCGTCCCTATCCTTTTGTCTCTGTTTATTCTTTTTTCTTTTGCCCTATCTAGGTACGTGGGGAGTTTCTTGTCTTTTGGGAGGTCTAAGGTCTTCTGCCAGCGTTCAGTAGGTGTTCTGTAGGAGTTGTTCCACGTGTAGATGTATTTCTCATGTACCTGTGGGGAGGAAGGTGATCTCTGCATCTTACTCTTCCGCCATCTTGAAGCTCCTCCGATCTATATCCATTCTTTTTCAGATTCTTTTCCCATATAGGTTATTACAGAATATTGAGTAGAATTCCCTGTGCTATACAGTAGGTCCTTGTTGATTATCTATTTTATATATAGTAGTGTATATATGTTTATCCCAATCTCCTAATTTATCACTTCCCCCCACATTTCCCCTTTGGTAACCATGTTTGATTTCTAGATCCATGAGTCTGTTTCTGTTTTGTAAATAAGTTCATTTGTATCATTATTTTAGATTCCATATATAAGTGATATCATATGATATTTGTCTCTCTCTGTCTGACTTACTTATATGATAATCTCTAGGTCCATCCATGTTCTGCAAATGGCATTATTTCGTTCTTTTTTATGGCTGAGTAATATTCCATTGTATATATATTCCACATCTTCTTTATCCATTCATCTGTCAATGGAAACTTAGGTTATTTCCATGTCTTGGCTATTGTAAATGGTGCTGCTATGAACATTGGGGTGTATGTATCTTTTCTAATTCTGGTTTTCTCTGGATATATGCCCAGGAGTGGCCTTGCTGGATCGTATGGCAACTCTATATTTAGTTTTTTAAGGGACCTCCATACTGTTCTCCATAGTGGCTGCATCAATTTGCATTCCCACCAACAGTGTAGGAGGGTTCCCTTTTCTCCACACCCTCTCCAGCATTTGTTTGTATATTTTTTTGATGAAAACTCCCCTTATTGAGAGACATTATCTGGAGTCTCAATGCTGTCTTCCTCGTAGAAGTGTTGGGAGAGTTAAACAAGATCACTGTGAATGTTTAAATCCCAAACCATCAGTTACACGTATCCATGTCTCTCCAACCCTGTCCATTGTCCCCTTCACTGCCCCTATATCAGGGTTGGCAGGAGCCACTTTGAGCCTAATCCATCATGCTTGGGCCATTATTATTCACTTGCTTATGTCTTGGTTCTTGGGCTGTTTTGTGAAGGTTTTCAAGGAGGTAGGGGGAATAGAAAGACCATGGGTCCTGGATGGGGCCCCTCAGGTCCATCATTTCCCAGCTGTGAGGTTGTTGACGAGCAATGTCACTCTCTAGGCTTCACCTTCCTCATAGTGTGCTGGGAGAATCATCTGACATACTCCCTGTGAAGTACCTGGCGTGTGGTAGGCTCTTCACTTTTCTAGTCTTCCCAGTTGTACTGTCAACTCTTTGAGGGAAACCCTATTATTTCCTGCCTTTGTGCACGCACTCCAGTGCCCAGGATAGGGGCTCAATGAACTTGGCTTCGTGAAGAGCGAATGGAGAGCAGGAGGTGGAACAGCTCCTTCAGCTGTCTCAGCCAGTCGGGAACATCTTTCCGCCACCCCCAGAAAGTCAAGTACTGAGTCATGGAGAGTCAGACAGCCTGAGAACCTCTCCTGGTCTCCACACTTCCTATCTCTTTGATCTCAGGAATGTTACTTAAATTCCTCTGGGGCTCTGTTTTCCTCAGTTATAAAATGGCAATAGTAATAGTATTCTGTATTAGTTTCCTAGGGCTACTGTCACAAAGTATCACACACTGAGTGGCTTAACCAACAGAAATTTATCGTCCCACAGTTCTGGAGGCTAGAATTCCAGGTCAAGGTGTAGACAGTGTTGGTTCCTTCTGAGGGCTGTGAGGGAAACGTCCATGCCTCTCTCCTGGCTTCTGGTGGTTGATTGGCACTCTTTGGCATTTCTCAGCTTGCATCATCCCAGTCTTCATCTTCACATGGTGTTCTCCCTGTTTGTATGTCTATGTCCAAATTTCCCCTTTCAATAAGGGTAACAGACATATTGAGTTAGGGGTCTACCCTACTCCAGTATGGCTTCATCTTAATGTAACTAATTACATCTGCAATGACCTGTTTCCAAATAAGGACTAGGCAGGATTTCAGCAAATGACTTTTGGAGAGAACACAGTTCGACCCATAATACCGCCCCATGAGGTTATACTGAATATTCAATGTAAAATGCTACACGTAAAATACAAAGGCATCTGGCCCGCTGTAAACACTCGACACACGTTAACTACTGTTATTATTATTGTTCTTCATCAAACTTATAATGGGTGCCTTCTATGTGCCAGGCAGTGTGCTGGGTGTAGAGACACTAAGGTGAATCAGGTAAGGTTTCTGACCCAAAGGATGCCCAGTCTAATGGAACCACAGACATAAATAAGGAATTACAATCCTGAGGGTCTTCACAGCTAGACCAGTTTCCTAGCTCACTAAGCCATTTGTACATCTAGTGGTATCTGGGGTCAAAATAAATATCTTGGGTGCCATCAGAGAATAAAGAAAGTTCATTGTTCAGAGGAAAGAAGTTTTCTCTTTTTATTGGCTTCTTTATATCTTTTGGGGAAGAAAATTTCCAAGTGTCATGGTCAAACACTACTCCAATTTCTTGTGCAAAGTTTAAGGTGACCTTTACCCTTCCTAATATATCATTTTGATGAAGCCAAAATATTTTGAGATCCTCAAGACTGGCAGAAAGATAACTTGAGAAACGGGTCCCAGATTGGTAACTGAAGATAAGTTGGAGGGCAGTTCCTTCCTCAAGTGTTGCCGTATATCTTACTTCATTGCATGTTGATAGTGTATTAAAATTGAAATAAAAATAAAATATTATCTGTGCCATTAAACCTGACCAATTCTCACTTCACTAATCTCCAGACCCTGATTCTTGCTGAAAGATGGACCGTCTTAACCCACTCTTGGCAAAGATGTACAACAGAGAAGAGTTCTAAGAGGGGGAACCTTTATATTTTTGAAAAAAAAATATCCTGTCATCATTTAATATTTACGGAGCATGCACACTGTGTGAAGCTCTCCATCACACGATGTCTTTGCTGCACAATGTCAGAGAAGACACTGGTGACAGGGGAGACGTTAAATAGATTGGAGACTTCATGAGGACAGAGTTTTGGGGGGCAGCTCAGGCGGGACCTGGGTAATGGATGCCGTCCGCACACCCGAAGGGTCGACCCTTGGGAAGCATGGTCCCTAACCACAGACTTTCTGCCTTTGACCGACCAGCCTGGCAGCCCTCCATCCAGAGCTGCTCACTGAAGAGGGTCCAAAGGTAATGGGGGAGTCTGATCGGGGAAGGGCAACAGGACCCAAGAGTGAATGCCACTCCTAGATTGTGTAGTGTGCCATGATGGGTACAAGGGCAGCGGTCCACCTGGTGCCCTGCTCACCAAGCCGGCCCAAGTGGGTACCTCCCGCTCCCGCTTGGAGGAAGGGGACACAGCTTCCAAATTCACCCAAAGCACCTTATGGGCTGGTGGTGCCCTAGGGCAGAGGAGTAAGCTGTGACCTGGAACCAAAAAAGCTACGTTCCAGTCTTAATTCTGCCACTCACTCATAACATAACTTTCCAAATCATGTCATTTCTCTGAGCCTCAGTTTCCTCCTCTATAAAATGGAGATAGTAAAGTCTGCCCTGCCTGCCTCACAGGGTTGAGTTGAAAGTCAGTATTTAAAATTGGATGAGCAGAAATCCCCTTTCCTTTCTCCAGGGCACCTAGGGTCTTTATCTCATTGTTGTCCCATCATGATACCTGCCCCTGAAAAGGGATGGAGGGAACACGGTTCTGATCTCTCTTCTCCAGAGCCTCCTCAGGGGTTGTTGCTGTGGGTGTGGTGTCCTCTCCGTGACCATGTCCTTCATTCTGTCCCGCCTCCCTGACCCCAGCTTGCACCTTGGATTGGACAGTGATTTCACTCAGAGGCTCACCATGCATCTTAATGGGCAGGATACACCCATTTTACACGTTAACCATGCACTGTTCATTGATTAGTCTAGCAGTTTGCGCTGGAAACCCAGGAAGGGTGCTGAGGCCCCACCATCCTGAACCATGGCCACCCTGCTGCCCTGTGGACCAGCCAGTCTCGAGGTCCCAGCCCTGCAGCTGCCTGTGTGTGGACGAGACAGAAGCAGCTCCAGCCACACTGGGCTGGACGAGACAGGTCTAGGTGCACATCTGCTGGGAGTTCCTGACCTTTCTGTGCCCAGGGAGGTTCTGATGATGTGTGAGTCACTGTAGATGACCCCGATGATTGCTGTGGTCAGTGGTGGGAAGCACACAGGAGGGCTGGAGGGATGGGCAGACGACACATGAGAAGTTCCCCAGCCAGAGGAGACAGGCAAGCGCATTCTGAGCAGAAGCAGCAGTGTGTGCAAAGAGGCAGAGAATGGGAAGGGACGTGGCATGTTCCTTGCAGCAGGGTGGGTGGTGCAGTTACGGGAGTGCCGGGAGACGGGGCGCAGAGATCAAGCCAGCCTGGGAAGAGCCCGGGATGCCGTGCTACGGAGCCTGAACTCAAACTGCAGGTGCTGAGGAAGGATCTTGGGCTTCTTCCAGCTGAAAAAAGACAAGAACAGAGTTTTGTTTCCAAAAGACCATTCTGGTGGCAGTGTGGAGGGTAAAATTAGGGCAAGGGGAGGGGAGAACCTGGAAATAGAGACAGGAGGCTGTTGCATTAGTTCAGTAAAGAGATGCTAAGAGCTCAAGTCAAGTACAGCAGGGGGACGGCAGAGTAGGAATGGAGTGGGGCTCTGCCCAGAAGTGGTCCAGAGTAGTGGTTAAGAACGTGGCTCCAGAGCCAGGCTGCCTGGGCCTGAATCTGCTGTTCACCAGCCTTGTGGACAATACGTTCCTTCTCGTGCCTCGGTATCTCCACATGTGAGGATGTTAATGTTAACTCCATCTCATATGATGTTAGAAGCCTTCAGAACACAGTTCCTGGCACAGACTCAAGCACTTTAAAAATGTTAGTTCTTAGGAGGAGACAAAATTGGCAGAGTTTGGCTCCTGGTTAGAAGTGGGGAAAGAGAGGCTCCCAGTGCTTCCAATACCAATTCTAGCCCCTCCCCTCACGCCCTCCTTTAGTTCCTGGGTGGATGCAGGCTACTGTACTGGTCAGGAGCTTACCTGCTGGAGTCAGGTTCACCTGCTCTCTATCTAACCTTGGGCAAGTTCCTTAATCCCCGGTCTTAGTCTCCACATCTGTAAAATGGGAGAAATACTAATACCTACCTCAAAAGACTCTTTGTGGATTAAATGGGATAATATGAGTAATAACCAGCACACTGTGAGGGTTCAAAAAGACTATAATTCTTATTTGTATTATTACTCATCAAAGTAGGAAGTACAGGGGGGAAGTGGTGTTGGATGACAAGGGAGGGAAATACTCTTTGGCATAATTTACGCAGGAGGCAGCCAGAACTGGGGAGGGGAGCTCAGCTGAGATGGAGGAGGGCACCCTTGTATGAGGAAGAGTAAAAATGTTAAGCTTCCAGTGAAGGTCTGATCACCCTGTCCCTTGATGTGATTGAGACATATTTAGGAGAAAGAAGAATTCACAGGAAAGGGAAAATCAGGGAAGTGGCTTTATTCTGGCATAGCTGGGTCAAAATGTAAATCAAAATATTTATACTTATATCAAAATACAAATCACAGCTGGGTCAGAATATAAATTTTAAATATTTCTGGTGGAAATTTTTCTCAAATGTCACGTACGTCTCTACCACTTGACATTTAGCACATTTCTTTACTTATTCTTTCAACATATATTTATTGAGGGCTTAATACTAAGTTCTGTGCTAGCACTTTGGGAGACACAGGTATAAAATAGAAAAAGCCTCTGCCTTCCAGAAGCTTACTTCTAATTTTCAGTATCATTAACTTTGGATAGAAAACATGCTTATATTTACACTTTTGGGTACTTTTGGGTACTTTATTGTCTATCTCCTTAAATTAAAATTCTCAAGTGGGATTCTTTCCTGAAAGAGGATATACTTTAAACACTTTTGTTGTAGATTGACAAACGGAAAAGTAGACTTTAATTTTTTTAATTATGTAAAACTTCCAGAAAACTACAGATAATATACGTGTACCCATTACCCAGACTGAACAAATCTTAAAAGTTTGCCATATTTTCTTGAGATTTTTTTTAAGTAAAAAAAGTTGATACAACTGTAACTTTCTTTGTTAACCTGCATATAAAACTATATATTTTTTAAAGCAGAACGTAAAGTTATTCAGCGTTGTTCTTCTCCTGACAAGGTTTTAGCAACTTTCCAACCGATTGAACTTCTCTCATTTCCTTTATCATTTATTATTATGTAGAGATTTTATTTCACTTTTATATAATAGTTTAGACTTCTGAAAAGTTAATTAATTAAATGTCTAATTTGTCTACTCCCTGCTGTTTCTTGCTTCCCACTCCTTTTGGATTTACTTTTCAGTGGGTCGATAGATGGTAAACTTTCTCAGAATTTCATGACTAAGATGTTTTTATTTCATACTCACTTTTGAAGGATGGTTTAGCAAGGTATAAGATTCTAGATTCACCTCTTTTTTTTTCTCCCTTTAGCACTTTGAAGGTATTATTCCATTATGTTGCCATAGAGAAATCTGCTGTCAGCTTAGCTGTCATTGTTTGGAAAATAATCAGTCTCTTCTCTCTGGTAAATTTTAGACTATTTAAAAAAATGTTTTGGTTCTGTTGTTTCTTTATCATGAGTCTAGATGTAATACTTCAAGTGCACTTCTAATCTGAGTGGGCAAGTCAAATGCAATCAGATTCCATTTCATTATTTGCAAGCACTTCAAAGAGTTGCTGTGAGAATTACATGAGATGATGAACTTGAAATACTTTGCAAATTTTGTAACAATGTGCCAATGGCATCTAATTTAGAATTTAGGGTTACTTGGGAAAAACATTATCGTTATTATTTGAGGAAGATACTTCAGAGAGAACAACCAGGTATTTCTCACCAATGAACAATATATTGGTTAAATGAATAATTAGATTTGGGGGCATATAATATGCACCAATCACTGGGAGTCTGATCCTCTATGGCAAATTTGGGGTCTTATCTATGTCATGTTCTAGGCACTCCAGAAATGGGTTCTGTCTGGTTGGGACTTTCCCTTTGGATTTGATGCTTTGTTTTCCCAGTCACACCCTTGTCCCCCCTCAGTTATGATTTGGAGTCTTTTCCGGTAAATATCCCTCCATTCAACCCAGCCCTACGGCCTCTGATCTCAGCTCTGCCTAGTTCTCAAACTGCACATTAACAGAGAAAATGTGACAGTAATTTGGGGAGGAAGAATAAAAATATATTAATGAGCTGTTAAATGGTGTGAATGGATGCAAAAGGTAAAAACTCAGGATGGAAACAAAATACATACTCCCCCCTACTCCCTCTCCATACACTCCTGGACAATGTTTATAAATCAAGCTTTCACCTAACACAGCCATAGCCGACTTCCTAAAGGAACATATCAAATTACACAAAAGGTCGGTGAATGTAAAATACTATACTGACTGTTATGGGATCACTTTTAATCTTCATCACCTAAAACAATGAAGAAAAAAATATATACTTAAGGTGGAGTAACTAATGAGAGTTTTTGGGTTATACTGCTGAAGTCAGGAGATATTTTTATCCTAAATACTTGACCGTTGCTGGAAATTCCATCCAGTTATCCAAGACATTTAGGGAATGAACATCCATCCTGAATTTTTTATGGACAGCCAGCTTTAGGAGGGAGAAGAAAATGAAACAAACACTGAAAGTATTCGTAAAGTTGTGCTGACCCAAAAGAAGGAAGAAAGAAAGAAAGAAGGAAAGAAAGAGAGACAGAGACAGAGAGAGACAGAGAGAGAGAGAGGGAGGGAGGGAGGGAGGAAGGAAGGAAGGAAGGAAGGAAGGAAGGAAGGAAGGAAGGAAGGAAAAGAAAGAAGGAAGGAAACCCAGGATGACTTTTTTCCCCCCAATTCCTGCCGACTTTCTCATCTCTTCTAAGTTGTCGCGCCAGGTGGAGTCCGACACAAGGTGTCTAATCTAAGGCTACAAAAGAGGCTTAAGCAGATGTGACTCTCACAGCCGGATGTGCCAAGTCCAGGAAACGTGATGGGCTGAAAGACGTAGGTTTTTAGTAGTTATTTTTGAGAAGCAGTGAGAGGAAAAACACTTGGGGGAGAAGCAGGTATACTTTTAAGAAACGAAAAGTCCAATTTGTTTAGGCCACAGAACCAAAGATGACATAAGCCTGATGAGAAAGTCCTCCGAAATAGAAGGGCCTGGCTGTCAGCTCAGCCACCTGGCTCGCAGCTGCTTTCCGTGCACATAAATATTTGAGCAAAGAAACGGCCTGCTCTGCCTTCTGGGGACGGTCCTCCCTCCTGCCTGTCTAATCTCACTGGCGTGGGGTGGGAGCGAGCAGCAGGGGGCGGCCCGGCCTTGCTGCAGGGTTCGGGCCCCAGGAGTTAGGGCGGGGTTAGCAGCTCCGCAGGATGCACCGCCCTCTTCCTTCCTCTCTTTTCTTTTCCCTCTCACGCTTTCCCCCTCCTCTTTGGCCCGCTCTTCTTTTCTCTGCTTCCCTCGCTTTCCCGGGCAACTCATCCCTCACTCATTTTTTTCCTTTCCCTTTATCCGGGTTGCTCCTTATTTTTTCCTTGTCTCTGACGGCTTCCCAGATTTCATTGGGGCCTCGCTCTGGGCGCCGGGCATGTCGAGATGGAACAGGGCAAACAAGGCTCCTCTTCTCTTTGTGACCAGTTGGTTCCGCGGGAGGGGGCGGGGGCGGTAGGGCACCCAGTCCCCACATTAGAACAGAAACTCTTGTGAGGGTGGGGATCTAGTCTCTCATTTGTCACCTCCCAGAACAGTGCCTGACAGTAGCAGGTCATCAGAGCAAATCTGTAGAAAGAACAGAGGCCATCTAGTCCTTTCCTAAGCCATGCTGGATTCGTCCTTCGGCCTTTGCTACCACCCACTGGCCAATTCCTCCTCCTTCTTCAGGTCTCAGTTCAAGGCTGCCTCCTCTCGGAAGCCTTCCCTGACTGCAGATCCTCCCATAACATCCTGCACACTTCTCCGTTACATGCTTCCGCCCTGCATCATATTGTCGGTTGGCATGGCTGACCTCCTGCCCCACCCCACCCGCACTCGCACATACAAACTGAAACTCCCTTGGGCAGAGACTGAGGGCTCAATAAATGTTACTGAATAATTGGAGCCTTATGACATTTGAATATTTAATATCTTTTGCCGCATCCCTGGCCCTTCCTACTTTCTACCAACTCAGATCACACCCATCCTTCTGACCCAGATTATGAAGATTTCTTTGACACAGTACTATTTTTATCTATCTGATCAGGAAAGACAGAAAAGAATGAGAATTTTAAAAGCCTGGTTGGGTGAAGAAACTGATGTGAACAAATACTGGTAAAACGTTTTTGGAGGGTGATTTGGCAAAGGCTATCAAAAGCCTTAAAATGCACCTAACTTTTGACACAGCAATTCCACTTCTAAGAATATATTATATAGACATAATATAAAATGTGACCAAAGGTTTTTCCAATAAGGTGTTCACCGTAGTTAATGTTTATAATGTTAAGAAATTGGAAATCCACAATAAGTGATTAGTTGCATGAATACAGGTAAACCTGTACAAAAACTTTTAAAAAAATTTAAAAATAGTTATTGACCTGACAAGATGTTGATGTTGTATTGTTGTTGAATGAATCTGCATATATAATATGGTCTCATTTATATTTTAAAAAATATAAAATTCTATTTGCATAGAAAAAATCTGGAAAGGAATATAACCTAGTAATAAGTGGATTTCTCAGGATGATGGGATCATATGTGATTCTTATACTTTTTTTTTTTTTTTCTGGCCATGAGGCTTGCGGGATCTTAGTTCCCTCAACCAGGGATTGAACCCCAGGACCATGGCAGTGAAAGTGCTGAGTCCAAACCACTGGACCACCAGGGAACTCGCTATACTCTTTTCTTTTAAATCTGCATTTTCCCACTTTTCTTCAATGAACCAGAATTACTCATGTACTGATTTTTTTTAAGTTATTAAAAAATTGTCTGAATGCTTTTGTCTTCCTTGACTCTAGAAGTAAGCTCTTCAAAGTCAAATAGTTTTGAAAAATAAAAATTCCCATATAGAGTAAGGAACATTTTAGATCTGAGATGTCCAAGGGAGAGCCTTATCCCCTAAGCCTCATAGCCATGTGTGAATCTAATTTCCCATTGCTCTGAAAGACTGTGACAGAGAATCATTACCCTTGAAATGGGTTTGTATAGTATAAAAAAGCAGGGTCTCCTCTCCACTTAGTGAGCGTGTTAACATTTGTGGGAGTTCCCATGCACGCTCTGAGGGAGAGTCCTGTGACATCGCGTCTGCATTGTGTGGAGCTCAATCACTTGTAGAAAATGTGTAATGTAATAGGGTTCTTACACGGGGTGATATTATAGAACATCCTAATTGGTACCAAAGTAATTCTTACTAGAGTGGACTATAAAACCTTCAGTGCCGTTCTAACTAATCACCCCTGTGGCATTCTGAGCAAATGCAGGTTAATGGTGACGATCTTAATTTTTTTATTAATTAAATTAAGTGTATAATCTGACAGTATAAACCCATTGTTGGCGTTCATCATGCTGATAATAAATGGCTTGAGTACTTGGCACCTTTGGCTTCACTGGAGCCCTGAACGCTTCCATGCACCACTCGGGATCTGAGAGAGATCTCCAAGTGACTCATTAGTACCCGGAGATGACAAATAATGAAGCAGTATGCCAGGGATTGGGGTGAGCAAACAGCAGGTGGGCTTATGGGCCTAGGAGAAGCCTCCAAACTCAGGGACCGCAATGGCTCAGTCCTCTTCTCTCCTGCCTCTGTATCTTGGGTTTCTCTTTAGCAAATGATTTCTCATAATATTTAAAGGTAGGAAGGAGGAAGAATTCAGAAAAGTGAATGTGAAAATATAAGATGCTTAAACACTTAAATGGCCAAAATGCCAGATTCAGTCTCCCTGAGTTTTAGGGTTGAGAATAGGCCTTCATCATCCCTGTTTTCCCCACACCTTGCATTGCAACCAGCATCTATACATCTTGATTTATTTTGCCAAGACATGACATGCTTAGACTTGCTTTTCCATAGTGTGTTCCCTGGAAGACAAACCTTGCCAGAGACATCCTAAATTGGAAACTGTGGAAAAATACGCTTGAGTAACTCTGCGTTTTACCCTTTCCTCTTGGAGATTTATGGTCTATATTAGCATTTTGAAGGCAGTGATAAGTCCTTTAAAAAAGATTATATTAATATTGTCTAACCCAACGGTATCTAACCAAATTGTCTAACCAAACTTATTGGATCACAGAACTCTAATATCATCTCACAGAGCACGTTCAGCAACAGACTGCCTTAGATATCTGCTAGCTCGCTTATAGCCCAGTGAGCAGATGGAAATAACAATTTCCTGCTTCTTCTCAAATCCTGGCATAATGGAGATGAAATCTCCCTTGACTGTGACTAAATCCCTTAATAAAAACATAGAATTATAGGGCTTTAGACTTGGAAGGGACCGTGGACATCATTGCAGGAATTCACTTACTGCATCCATGATGGATACACTGCCATCTCTGCTTGGATGCTTCCAATGGCAGGGAGCTCAGTCACTCACAACACAGCCATTGAGTTATCCTCAAACTTCCTCTTCTGTTGAGCTAAAATCTTTGAGGTTCTAGATTTTATCATAGGCTAATATAGAACAGTCCACTCTCTTATGTCTACATATCAGTTCTTATGCCCTCAGTTAACATATCAAAAATTATCAGTTTCTGCACTTCCAAATATAATCAGAATAAAGAAAAGGGTGATTGAATGGCTAGTGAGTGGTGGGGGGAAGAGAATAATCTTAGTAGTTGAGTTACAGAAAAAAAAAAATAGAAATCTCTTATTTGCAATTCATTAATTTCTAAAAACAAAAGTGCTTTTCATGAGTTTGGTGACTGTCTTAGTCAGTTTGGGCTGCTGTAACAAAGTACTCAAGACTGGGTGGCTTATAAACAACACAAATTTATTCCTCACAGTTCTGGAGGCTGGAAGTTGGAGATCAGGGTGCCAGCATTGTCGAGCCCTTCCAGGTTGCAAACTGCCAACTTCTTGTGTTCTCACATGATGAAAAGAAGGCAAGAGAGCCTCCTGGGGTCTCTCTTACAAATGCACTAATCCCATTCATAAGGGCTCCACCATCATGACCTACGTGCCTCCAAAAAGCCCCACCTCCTAATACCATCACATTTGGTGTTAGGATTTCAACATATGAATTTCAGGGGGTGGGGGGACACAAACATTCAGTTCATTATAGTGACAAAACATAACCTGAACTGATGTAAAATTATTTATAGTCTTTATTTATTCCACTTGGTGTGTTATGCATGCATTTGATTAAAGAAATATTAATGTGTTTCCTCAAAGTCCACAGGAAGTATTACACAATATACAGTAGGTGTACTACATTACCTTTTTAAAATCAGACAGAGTCAAAATTCTGAAACACATCTGGCTCCAAGGATTCTGGATAAGAAGGTATGACATCCTTTTCTTAGTACCTTCTGGGTGCTCAACACTGTTAACCTATATTAGTTTCTTTTGACCTCACAGTTCTGAGGGGTAAAGTACTATCATCCTCCACCTTACAGATGAGGAGAGTCATCTAGTTTGGCAGACATTTTTCTTTTCTTATTGCCTATTTGATGTTTGCCAAGAAAGCCAGTTCTCCTATAATGTACTAATTGATTAAAAAAAAAAAAAATTAAGTCTAATTTGGGACAGGTTCTAATTTGGGACAGTGGTCAATGCCAGGAGAACCCCAATCAAAGAAGGGGGATCTGTGAGGCCCAGTGATGCAAGAAGAGCCCTCAGAGGAATCCCTGTCAGGCCTCCATCTGAAAGGTAATTAATGGATTCACAATGTTCGTAGCTCTTCAACTGTTCTTTTCCCCCCTAACTCTTCAAAAACTTTAGTGTGACTGGGAAAGCCATAGACACCGTTTGCAGAGAAAACTATTCTGAGTGTTGAATTAATTTATGTCAAGGCCTGGGTTTAGCCTCTGGGATATAATTTTGGATTATCAGCCATCCAAAAATCTACCCCATTTGTTCTTTCCCTATGCTTGAAATGACCATTCAATCCTGACAATGACGAGTATGTGTTATCATCAGGATATTGAAAATAATGACTAAGATAGAAATATTACAAATCCCCTGTAAGGGTCAACCTAATAAGCCATTATAAACTTAACTTAAATAATCAAGTGAGCTAGTCAGGCATTTAGCCCAGTCCAGAGGGAACTGGACATAGAATAGACCAGATTTAATGAGGAATGAAAGAAAAGAAGCACGGGGAAGGTCTGAAGCATGGATGCTTCCAGGAAAGATCCACACAGGGTGTTACAGTGGGAGGATCGGGGCCCAGATCAGTGCCTTCGACTAGTGAATGAAGGAGGCACTAAAAGGGCAAAAAGGCAGGAGAAAGGGGAGCCTGAAATCCCCCAAATTTAGTATCACCTAAATCAGCTATTTCCATAGGGATAGTTGAATCACAATGTTTTAGAACACTCACCAGATCACATCATTCGCCCGCTAGTGTCCAGGAGCTGGAATGGATGCTGGAGTTACAGAACCAGGGAAACGAGAGAAGGGAGCATGAAACAGCATGCGTTAAGAACTTCCAGTCTCAGCCCACACCAGCCTTCCCTTTGCTGACTGTGTTGCAGACACACTCCTGCATGTGCTGTACCCTCAGCTGGGAAAGCTACCTTCTCCCACTCTGCTAAGGGAATTCAGACTCCTCTGTATACTCAGCGTAAATGTCAATCCCCAGAGAGGCCTTCCCTTTCCATACCTACCCCTCAACTCTAAGTTATATTCCACTGTTCTCTGTGGGGTTTTTTTCCCCTTCAGAGCACTCACTGCAATTTGTAAGTATATGTTTCTTTCTTTCTTTATTAATGTCTGCATACTCCCTGTGAGTACCCACTAAGAGCAAGTTCTTAACAAAAATCTGTTCAATGAATCATTGTCAGCTACTGTGCTCTCTGTTTCAGACATGGTAGCTTTTTAAATCTTCATAATAACCCTCTGCATTAGTTTTTACAGATGACATTAAGGAGGCTTACAGCTCCAAGGGGCTCATTTTCATACTCTGGAATTGTGCAATGCACACCCTGCACAGTCGTATGTAGCAACCCTGCTCAGCAACCCCTTGTTCTAAAGCATTTAGGAATGGTATTATCTCCAGAGGAAGAGTATATCTCTGCTTTTCCCACCTTTGTGACAACCATGGCTTAGAGGGGTTAATAATAAACAGAAAGTCCAATTCGCTTGTCCCATCACATCAGTCCTGGAGCTAAACCCTGGTTCCTTGAAAGCCCCAAGAAAAGACTCTTCTGTTTGTATATCATGTTAATAATTAATTGATTGGTTAATCAATTAACTAACTTCTGTAAGGTTTGTCCTGTTCTCCTTTGTCCCCTCCACGTGTCCTGGTCAGGGTCAGTGGGCCTGTGCTCATAAGCATTATGCTGACCTGAAAGACTACAAAGGAAGGACCATTTGGAAACATGTACAGGATCTATGCTTTTTAATGCCTTGAAATTTTATGAGGAAGCTGCTCATTTTATACCTGTTGAGAGTAGTTTTCTTAAAGTACTGACTGAGCATTGACTGAAAATATACAACAATTCCTGGTTATACCAACATGGGTAAGTTAGGGTCCTGCCTGCAAGGAGCTCTCAGTCAATTGCGACAACAGGAAAAACAAGGAAGACTTCTTGGAAGAGGAGGGTCATGGGGACAGGAGAGAAGGAAGGAGGGGAGGCCATGAAAATTATCCTAAGAAGAGGGTAGAGGCTGTGGGAGGGGCTCCGTAATTTCAGAAACGGAGTAAAAGCAGAAGCCTAGGCTGGAGAAGAAATGGTGCTCCCTTTTACCTGGGTACTTATAGAAGAGCCTCTGGGTTGTAATATTTTATAAGATACTGCGAAGACACTGGTATTAAAAAATTTCACCTGAGATGTAGACCAATTTACTCTTCTTGCTGCTTTGGTTCCACAGCCCTCAACCCTAACCCTCACCAGCTCTAATGTTAACCAATTCCTTTGCTAGATGAAGGACAAAGGCCAGTTTTCAAGAAATGCCAAATATTCCATTCCCATCAGGCTTTAAAATTGTTTCTTATACTCCAACACTGTAAACACCAATTGAGTTATCCATAAGGCCTCCCAGCTAAGATCAGTTGTTCCTGGCCCTAGCTGTTCATCACTTGTGGTGCTTTGTAAAAACACACATGCTCAATCTCCTGAAGCTGAACTTAGGTATACCCTCAACTCATCAATTTCTCTCCTAGGGAAATACCCATGAGAAATGCAAAATCTGCCAAAAGACATAGAAGAATTTCATGGCAGCACTATTTGTAATAGTTCACAAGGGACCACCCAAGTGCCCAGCCACTGTTGCATGAATAAATAAACTGCAGCCTATTCACACAGTGGAACAGTAGACAGCACCGAAAAGGGATGCCCTTACACTACACACAGCATCATGGATGAATCTCATAAACACAAAGTAGAGCAAAATAAGCCAGATTCTAAAGAACACATACTGCATGATTCCATTTGGGTTTTATACTAAAAATCAAGAAAAAGTAATGCATGTGTTAGAAATCAGGACAGCGGTTATGCTTTGGAAGGGGACAGACTAGAAGGGGACACAAGGGCTGTTGGGGGACTTCTCAGTGCTAATTACGAGTGTGTTCACTTTGTAAAAAGTCATCAAGCTGTGTATGTATGATCTGTACACCTTTCTGTATGATGTTTTATTTCCATAGGATATTTTTAAGAGATACATCTGCCTAAATTTCATCCTTATTTATTCTGATTCTGTAGATCTGGGGGAAGGTCCAATTATCAGTATTTTTTTAAAGCTCCACAGATGAATCTAATGCACATCCAGATTCAGGAACCAGTGACTAGGATCACTTAGTCTAGATTTCCCTTGTTTGCATATTAAAAGAGCTTATTCATTGTTTTTCTTTTCTTTTTTTCCCCCTACAAATAGGAGTAAAATAGCCCCCACAATCATGCGCACTCAGATGTTTCCATGCTACTGAAATGCATGAAGGTTGAAAGGCATTCCTTCCACTTCTCCAGGTCAGTTGCTCATTAGCAAAAGTATTTGTACTCTGGGGTTTCAAGAATCCCTCACAGAATCTATTTATTCAATCAGCCAACAAGCATTTATTGAACACCCATAATAATAAAAGCGAACAATTGCTAACCCTTATTAATCACTTCCTTGGGCCGGGCATGATCTTATGTCCTTTGCATATGGTCTTTAATTTCAATAATATAGTAAATAACTAAATTAAATAATTTAAGTAATAATTAAATTAAACAATATAGTAAAAGAGTTAAGTGCACAGACTCAGGAGCCAGGCTACCAGTGTTGAAACTCTAGCTTCAGCTAACTCAGTGGTGTGACTTTGGGAAAGTTACTTTGCCTGTCTGTGACTCAGTTTCCTCATCTGTAAATGGGGAATAAAAATAATACTAATTCCTGAAACCAGGGTGAGGAGTAAACGATCTTTGGCACCTGTAAATGCCACTTACTATATACAGAAAATGCTACATAGGCATTAGCTCTTATTTTTCACAAAAGTCCTATGAAATAGCTACTATAATAATGCTAAATTCGTACGTGAGGAAACCACACTTAGAGAGGTTCCATGACTGGTCCAAATTCACACAGCTAATAAATAGCAAAATCAAGATTCCAAGCCGAGTTGCTTGACCTTAATGCTCAGATATTTTGCTATCATGCTCTCTCTTTTTCACTGACATATTTCTCTCTCAGTTGTGTTTTTGTGGACACAGGGATTACATATCTGAAGAGAAGCCTCTTTTAAAGAGATCTTTCAAGAGTCTGGAAAGTTGGAGTATTTCATGAGCCAGCTCAAAATGACAAGACATGCCCCCTGCAAGTGTGGAAGGGAGCCCTTCCCCATTAAGTTTCATTTTCCAAGGAAGAATGAATTTGGGTAACCTTTCTCCCTCCCTGAAGTTAAAAATACCTTTTAAAAATGAGTTTGTCATGTCTTGTTGCATAACACCGAACAGTATTTATAGAATGTGGGAATGAATGTGAAAACTTGTATTTTGATGCATGGCATATTTGAAGTGGTGTTTTCATTAATATCTCTGACTTGAATTTTTCCTTCCAAGTTATTGGGGTGTTTATTAAACTTTTAAAGTAATTTTTCTGTCTCAGAATGGGGCACAGAAAGATAGAAACTGGGAAGAAGCACATTTTTAGACACCAACATTGTCAATGACTGAAAAATCAATTGCATATATTTTACCTGTCAGCCTGAGATCTGCCTTTCCCTAACTGAGAGTATGGGGTACTTTGTCCCCTAATATTGAATACTATTCATTAGAGAGTTAAAAATTGTGGTTTTCTTGAGTTAATTTTAAATAAAATGCTTCACTGAAACAATATCTCAGTAAAAAATTTAGGTACCAGCATTTAACGGAAAAAACTGTGATTTTTTTAACCTAAGATTTGTATCACATTGATTCCCAAATAATGAGGTTGGCAAACCTATTATGACTCTCTCTACCCACATGAATAAAAGTGCTGCTATCATTCTGTTGGTTTTTAAAGGATGGCTGCAACTACCCTGAAATGTATTTCCAAGTTTTGCCAAGTACTAACGTGACTGATTTTATTTCTTTTATTAGATACTTAAGTTTCCCTTTCTTTTTTGTATATTGCTTAAAAACAAATCTGCTTTTACAGGCCTCCTGCCACCTAAAAGACTCCTTCCTTGTTCAGCACAGAGAAGGTTTCTTGCTGATCAGATCCTCCCCATTCTTCTCTTTAAGCAAACACTAAAAGCTTTCAGCAGCTGCCCAAGATACCACCTTAAAAACCCTTAAGGCAGTTTGAAAGGCCTCCAAGAAAGCATGACATTCAATCAAAGTTCAGTAAGGAAAGTTTTAATGAATAAACTTAGTAAATTAGAAAGCACTGCAGCAGGGTGATTAACTCTCATTTGTGCATTAGTGTTGAAATTAATTAAAATGTTTAAGCCATAGGAGGCTGGTTACCTCGTCAGGACCTGGCTCTGCCCTCAAGAGTCAGTCTGGATCCAGGAGTGATTCATCTTACACAGATGAGAGGGGGTTAAAAAGAAAAGAACAGTCAGGACAAATGTGTTTTCAATGGTGCTTAACAGCAGGGAGACCATTGAGACTTCAGAGCAAGGCTACTGGAGTGTGACATCATAATAAGGTATGTACATGTGGAGTGGAGTGAAGAGGGCTTTGCACACACAGGCCTTTCCACTCTTTTGGATTGGGTGCCGCGTATATTAATTTCTCTGCCAGGTGGAATGCTGCAGTCTGCTCTCTTCAAGACCACTCACAAATTACCTGTTTCCCTGACTCTTTTTAAACCTGCTTGCCACTGTTAACATTCACCCTTGGGAGTCCCCCGCAGTGCAGCGAGGGAAAATGTGGGCTTGGCACCCTGGTGGATTTCCCTAAGATCAACTCCATAGGATGTATGAAAATATAATTGCCTCAAACTCTCAGACACACAACAATGGATTTATTATTCAACTCCCTTGACAATGTGCAGAGCAGAAACCATCTTTTGAAGAAACCCAAAATATTCCATTCCCATTAGGTTTTTAAATATCTCATAAGCTCAATTTCTTTCCAGAACTATGGGTCTGTGGATCTTCTTATAGAAACCCGTTACTGTGTAGCTGTTTAACAGATCTGTGCCTGCTTAAAATTATAAACGACAGCATATTTCATAAAGAGAAAAGTCCTTTTCGACAGGAAAACAATCTCAGTTGGTTCTCCTTGGATAACAAACGGGCTTGTGTCAGGCCTGGCACCATAGCTGTTTCCAAAAAGCGCAGAAATGGACTGCTATTTCTAGTTCAGGGGTCCAAATTAAGGGGTGTGCAGAAATTAGTGACTTCCTGCAAATCCGAATTATTTCCACCTGAAGAAAACCGTCTTGATTTGCTATGGATCTACATTCATAAATTTAAAAACTGTCCGTCTTCCTTGTTTTTTGCTCTAAAGATTTCTTGCCAGGCACAATGTCAGAGGTCACTGTCAGAGTGTCCCTTTGGTACCCATTAACTATAACCAGCAAACTTGTTCACTATTGATCCACTATGTCTAAGTACCTATTATGGTGGCTATAAAAGGTAGCTTCGCATCTTTCTAAACAGATAATTCATAAAAGCCAAGTGGTCATGGCTTGTGATATATTATTCTTTCACTGTAACTGTGACTGAATGAAAGAGAGAGAGGAAGAGGAGGGGGAACTAAGGGTCACGCATGTTAGACTAGAGAGGTAGAAAGTTGTGTGTCGATTGGACACGTTAACATCCATATAACTAATAAAAGGCATTAATAACATTTGTTCATGACCTCATTATCGATTCATTCCACTCAGAAGCAGAGGCTCCTAGAGAGAGTGCAGACAGAGTTGAGTTTTTACCACCAAAGTTCAGCTGAGGTTGACTTTAACATGGAAGTCAACTAAAGACAGTAAAATATACTCTGGCAGCAACACCCTGGGCCCTGGGATTGATGCATTTTGCGGGTAATGCATCATTTGGGGGCAAAGCAAATGTTTGGGGAACAGAAACCTCAAATACGAAGTGTTAAGGATCTGCCAGGCTGATGGGTTCAGAACATCCCCGCGTTCACTGGGGATCGTTCGATTCATCATCTTTGCCGTTTCGTATTGAACATTCAGCAGGCACCGCAGAGACCGTTGCGGATGTTCCCACGTTCCCATCCTGAAGGAAAGCATCTCATTAGGAGAACAATCAGGATCTAATGAGTAAGCCTTGCTCACAAGTTAACTGACATTGGGCTCATTTAGTGCCGTTTACAGTCTTCTACCCGCTGGAGAACCTGGAGGTGGTGTGCTTTTCTCGAGACTACAGTTTGGAGGAAAGTAAATTGAGATAAATCATGGTGAGATGAGATAGTTAAAATGTCATGCTCCATAAGTTTGAATGCATCCTTCAAGTTCTGAACAGTAAAATGCAACTGAACACTGAAACAAGGGAAACAAAGAAATAGCAGATAACTAGCAATACAAATCCTCCTTCTTTGACAAGGATGCTTCATGGGGAGAACCAGACAGCACCTTTTCAGAACCATCCCTGAACAGACACCCAGGGACGTGCATGCACACAGCCACACTCCCTCCTGATTTTACTTTCCTTTTACTATTTTACATATTATGGTTGAGGGGATGATGCATCAAAATTGCAAGGTTTCAGAGACAAGCAATCAACCACCAGCTGTATTTCTGCTGACAGATGTTAGCTGAGGGAAAGTCCCTTGGCTGGCTAGGCAAATTACAGATTGTCCCCAGTAAGTGTGGGGATAATGCCGCTAACGAGCATGTGTTTGAGAGTCAGAATAGGCCCTCTTAGCTTCAAGAAAGGGCTGAAGAAAGGTTCAGGGGTGGGCATGGGCGGATGTGGGAGCTGTGGAATTGCTCCTCTGATTTCTCCTTACAGAGCCCCATTCATTTCAAGTATCTACTGACTCTAAAACTCTTGAAGTTAAAACATCCTAAAAGAAACCCAAGGATGACCTATTTCCTGGAAGCAACCAATTTAAGTTAATAATCTGACCCTGGGAAAAGCTTTTCTTCTTTATGTGAAACCCCAGTCATTGGGACAACCAATGTCTTGAGGGAATCCCCCTCCGATATCTGTGGTTCTTAAACTTTTTTGTGGATCAGAAACCCTTCTGAGAATATAACAAAAACTATGATCTCTGTCTTGATAAAAATGTTCACATGGGGCTTCCCTGGTGGCGCAGTGGTTGAGAGTCCGCCTGCCGATGCAGGGGACGCGGGTTCGTGCCCCGGTCCGGGAGGATCCCACATGCCGCGGAGCGGCTGGGCCCGTGACCCATGGCCGCTGGGCCTGCACGTCCGGAGCCTGTGCTCCGCAACGGGAGAGGCCGCAACAGTGAGAGGCCCGCGTACCACAAAAAAAAAAAAAAAAAAAAAAAAAAAATGTTCACATGCATGCAATTTTGCATCTGTCTTAGGAATTCATAGCATCCCTAGGTTGCTGTGGGTTAAGAACCTGTATTTTAAATAGGTTGTTTTTTAAAAACAGTTGAGCATTGATAGAATCTGCCCTTCCCTCTTCAATTCAATAAGGAAAAAATGAAGCTTAGAGATGAGCCAGCCATTGTAAACTTCAGACTCCAAATAATACTGTCCTTAATAATAATAATATTCACGTGTCATGTTAGTGGTCTCTACGGACATCTCTATTCTTCATAATAATTCTTATTTTTATTTAATGTTTGGAGATGTAAAAAGTGACTACTGTTACAAAATGTGACCTCTGTGAGGTTTACAACCTACTGAATCAGATGAGATATGAAAGTGTTCAATATAATGCATGACATAAAGCTATGTTTTTTAAACTTTAATAAGAAATGTCTGACTCTTAGATCACTGTTTCTAAAGCCTGGCAGACAGAAACATGTCTCTTACAAGGGTCTAATCCATATAGCAAGCAGAGGTCCAGCAGGGAGAAATAGTGCCTTTCCCCTTTATCTCATGCAAACCTGAACCTTTAACTTACTGTGAATAAACTTCAGCTCCAGCAACATTTTAATAACTATAACTCATCTCATTTTTTTCCCCCAAAGGTTACTCAGGTATTGTGGTGAATGGCAGGATGCAGAGATAAACAAATCATCGTCTTTGTCCTCAGGAGGCTTACAGTCTTATGAGATGACAGATGTGTGTATGCACTCAAGCGGCCAATGAAGTGGCTTAGACAGCATCCATTGCCTTCTTCCTCCTTCCTGGCAGAACTCCAACTTTATTCAGGTACCCACCCCTCCTCTACATAAGCTATGTGACTTAGGGGACGCTGATTCATAGTGGGCTAAACCAATCATGGGACTCCTACACACGTACTTGTCTGTGATTCACTCAGGTATCCTAGCTTCAACCCATTAGTATCCCACATCCCCTGGGTGGTGGTAAATTGGTCCAAGGATGCGCATGCGACCTAAATTGACCTCATCATACCAAAAGGAAGGACAACCAAGGAGAAGGTTCTCTCTCTTCCCCTCTAGCTGTATTGCCCCAACTGCTGTTAGCAGCCCTCTTAGCTGCCTTTGGGGAAGTTAGCCTGAGGAAGAAGTTAATGGCAGATCTGAGAAAATTACAGAGAGAGAACCAAAGGATAAACACTGATTGACTCACATCTGAAGCCCACTATACTTACAAATGGCCTTTATGTGAGATAGGTTTACTATTTCCTTTTTGTTTATTCTCATTTGAGTAGGGATTTATGTCCTATGCAGCCCCAAAACTTCCTGTCACCCATATCATTACAGCCCAGAGTGATGGTCCCCCTGGTTTGCTATGGGAGTCTTCAGAGGAGCACAGAGGATGGACACAATCATGCTGGTGGGAACTTTCCAGAGAGGGGATGGCTGAGCTGACTTTTGAAGGTTGAATAGGCGTTAGCTAGACAGATATAGGAGGGAAGGGGGTTGTACAAAGAACAAGTGAACAGAGGTGTGTCAGTGCCTTTAAGGGTGTTGGGAGAGTTGTACGACCAACAAGCATGAAGAGAACATGGGAGGATATTCTGGTAGATGAGACAGAGGAGGTAGGCAAGGGCCAGATCATGAAGGGTCTTGCACTCCATGTGAATGTGGATTTTCTAGTGAAGGTAATTGGGAGCCATCGAAGGATGTTAAGCTCCAAAATGGCATGATTGGTTTTGCATTTTAGACACATCACTGGTGGCCAGTGTGGATGGTGACTTGGAGAAGACAGCTCTGGGAATGGGCAGATCAGTTCAAGAGTCTCTGTTTTGCTGGAACTCTCAGGCGTCCTTTCCTGGCAGGAGGCAACATGGGTCCTTTCTGGATGATTCAGGGAAGGTATCTGTGAAGACTGGAACAGAGCCATCACTGCTGCTCAAAATCTGTAAAAAGATTCAGGTCAGTGCACATTTGCTGAGTGCTAAGACTCAGAACACTGCACAGCAGCTGGGAAAGAGCCCCTTACTTACTGTGTGGCCTTAAGCTAGCTGCTTCACCTATCTGAGATGCCATTTCCTTGTCTATAAAATGAGGATCCTATGCCTACCTTTCACTGTTTAGGTGGGTCAGATAACACTTATAAGCATTTAGCACTAGAGACTAGATTAATGACCCACTGGCTGACTAGATGACGTGAATAAATAGTTTTCCCCATTTATACTAAATACGTGGTGCTAGATTTGAAAATGGCAGGCCCAGTACTTTGGGAGAAGTTACCACGAGATGAGCAAGTGATCCGTGCTACCTTCTGGGGTATTCTTCCCAGACCGGGGCACGAACCCGTGTCCCCTGCATCGGCAGGCGGACTCCCAACCACTGCGCCACCAGGGAAGCCCCCTGTGGAATTGTTTTAAATGAGGGTGGATCTGCCCTCAGGGGTTGCAGAAGCTCCTGCTCAGTCATTAATTAAAACAACATGCTTCAGAGCCCTGCAAATATGTACCTTCCCATTCCTGGGGCTCAAAAGGAAGTGACGCTGTAAATTGCTTTGGAATGAATTGATTTGGGGTTTCGCATATTACCCACAAAGGATTCGAGAGACTAGGTTTTAGCCCAAGTGCAGAGGATGCTGACCAGCTGGTTTGTACAACCTACAGGCAAGGTAACTCTGCTCCTTTCCACGATGTGGATCTTTGGGCCCCCCCCCACAAAAAATTGATGGTGATTATTCAGGTGTGGTAGGGCAGAAGGAAAGGCTGAGGTGGGGCAGTGGGGAGCTGATGTCAACCTGCAGACATTTGCACTTCACCCCAAAACTTGGAGGTACAAAGTGCAATCATTTAGAGCTTTGTCACTAGAGACATTTGGGTTTGACTTCTGACTTGCTCACTTACTAGCTGTGTGACCTTGGGCAAGGGACCTAACCTCTCTGAGCTGCAGTTTTTTTCATTTGTAAAAATGGGATATGCCTACCCCAACCCTATAAAGTGGGAGTACACCTGCTCCTAGAATTGTTATGAGGGTTAAATAAAACAAATATGAAAAATATGTATTCAGCATGGTATATGACATATGGTTAACAAACAGAAGCTATTATTATTTTTATTTGTAATGGACATCTGTTATTTTTTGTCTATCCATCAAATAGTTGCCCTTCCTATCAGCACCCTGATTTCCTTTAGGGGAATTACCTTTCCTGATTAGGCATAGTCTTGGTACCCTCTAGTGTGCTGACTGTCATTTTAGAAGTTGAAGGGGTCCTGGAGGGTCTGCCCACCCCATCTTTCCTTCCATCACCTAGTAAAACCCTGTGGGAGCATGTGACTTGAGCTCAGCCAATCAGAATCTCTCTCCTGGGATTTTTTTTTTTTTTTTTTTTTTTTGCCGTACGCGGACCTGTCACTGTTGTGGCCTCTCCCGTTGTGGAGCACAGGCTCCGGACGTGCAGGCCCAGTGGCCATGGCTCACGGGCCCAGCCGCGCCGCGGCATGTGGGATTTTCCCGGATGGGGGCACGAACCCATGTCCCCTGCATCGGCAGGCGGACTCTCAACCACTGAGCCACCAGGGAAGCCCCCTCCTGGGATTTTTTTAATCATAGTGAAACAAAGGTAGAAGAAACAGTGGGGCAATGCCCAAAGAACACTGCCTTCCCTCCCCTCCTGTTGGTGGCCTGTAAATCATTTACAGGAATGATTAATTTCTGTAAAGTTTCCTTTTGCTTAAGCTGCCAAAATTTATTTCTGTTGCTTACGACCAAAGAATTTAACATCATTACTTCCTGTCTTTAGGAAACAAGTGATTCCCTTCACAGCCTGCTTCATCCCAGTGTGAACCCCACCATTGCCCTACAGAGAATGTTCCCTAAACACAGTCCAAATTTTTATAGCTTCATGCATATCTTCAAGACGTTCTTTCTTCTTGGTTGCCCATATTCATCTCCCGTTCTCCAAAAGCAAACTCAAACTCATTCTTCAAGCCCTGGTTCAAATGTCACTTAATTTGGGAAGTCTTCAGTGACCGTTCTGACCCAGCAGTACAAACGTAGTTAAGCCCCGCCACCTTTTTCATGCTTTCCTTGAGACTTTTACTACATTTCCCATGTTGTATTACAGTTAGGTTATTTGCCGCCATCTAGATCGTGTGGTCTTTGGGAAAGGGAACCAAGCCTTAGGCTTGTTCAGCTTTGTGTCTCTAGAATCTACCTGGTCCAGAGCAAGAACGTTTTTGTGGAATGAAAGGCATTTCTTACAAATAGACGAACCACGCAATTTTGTGGACAAGCTTTTATATTGGGGGCATGTCTAGATAACTTCGGAACAGTAGGCCAATTCTGCGGGCCACCCAGTTCTCCCAGTAGTGGTGGACAAATCCGTCCTTGTCTCAGTTATGCAAACTGACAATCTGGAGTGAGCCAACATTTTTAAGATCATTGTCTCTGTCTATACTTTGAGAGTTACACAAGGAATCATAACAGGAACTACTAAGACATATGGCTCTGACCACACACCAAACACCAAACAAACAACTCATCTGATCCTCATAATACCCCTATAAAGTACATGCTGCTATTTTTCCCATTTCACAGATGAGGAAACTGAGGCACCATGAGATCAAGTTACCTGCCCACAGTTATATGGCTAACAAGTAAAAGAGCTGAGTTTCCTACCTAGGCTGTCCTCTTCATATGACTTGGACTCCTCTGGAGTCACTGAGGAATGAACAGCCTCTCTGCTCATTCTGTCAGCCCTGTTTCACAACTTGGGGGTTAGAAGCAGGACAGGGGTGGCCATGTGTGGGGATCTGTCTCCTTTGTAAGAAGCATTGACAATAAGTGCAGAGCACAGACACAAAGGAGCTGAATATTTAGCTAAGCTCCAGTGGGGTAGTGATGAAGAGGGAGGGGAATCCTTCAGGGATATTTCAAAATACTAAGAGACCTGGAGATAACCCTTGTGCCAGCAGTAGTCACATTAGCCTTGGCTAAATTCACCGAGCTGGGTAGTTCAATGCTTAGGTTTTTAAGTCAAACAATCCTGAATGTGAGGCCTGGCTCTGCTGTGTGACCTTGTGTGACTCAGTTTCCTCATCTGTAAAATGAAGCATGATAAAAGTCTCCATGTCATAGGATAGTTTTGGAAATTAAATGAGTTAATTATATGTAAATTACTTGATATATGTGGCATCTACTACGTGGTTATATTATATACATTTTAATACAAAGTCACTGCTTGTTATGGGAGATTTAGTGACCAGTGGCACTTTGGGTCTTTTAGGGAACAACGGGAGAAAAAGTAGGAGTGAGAAGAGAGTTTCCCAGCCACTTTGTCAGGGAGAACATAGCCCTTAAGAATGAATGCCACTGCCTCCAAGTCCCACGGGCCACCCAGTTCTCTACAGGATTCCTCTGGGTTAAGCACAAGATAGGGTGTGTGGTTTTCATGCCCAGTTATCAGGGCTGATGTCTCTGTAGGATTATTCTGTATGAGCAAACCCAACGTCCTTTTTAGTACTTTTTTCCCTTTCAAATTTCCAAAGGGGAGAAAAAACCTTCAATGATGACTTTGGTCAAAAAAGGCTTATTTTATTCCGAGTGCCTTCTTCCAAAGAGCTAATGATATTTCTCATAAATCCTGAGCATTCCATCGGCTGTGACAGCCAGCACTTGGGGAAAGTTAGCATCAGCTTTATCTGCAAGGAGGAGAAGTTGGGCATGATTTGCCCAGAGTCTGACAGAGCGCATGTGCCCTAGACCCTAGATTGGGGGAGGAAAGGGTCCAACTCACCCGTCCATTTAAGCTTCCAACTTTGCAGATTCCAGATTCAGGAACTTAAAGTCTTCAAATAGTTCCCACAGAAACCACACTTTTTCTCAAAGCTCTCCATGAGTTGCAGACCAAACACATACAAATAAAGTGCATTTGCGTAATGTAAGAAATATATTCTCTTAATGCATCTGTCTCAGCTTTTAATTATCACAGTTTACATGACTCACAATTAGACCCATTGTCCAACGGATCTTGGGGTTGAAAATTGAGGTGGAAGTGAGTATAAGCATATGAACACATTACTGAACTCTAGGTGTCCCAGGCACACTTAAAACATGGCAGTAAGCCCTCTCCACTTAGGATTTGATAGGATGCAAATAAATCTATTGCCATCCTCTGTCTATTCTATGAGTGCTGACGTGTGAATGATATACTAAATAAAATTCTCAAAAGGCAAATCCCACAGCACGTGAGGACCTCTTGGGACTGTGTGTAGGTGTTGTCATTCCACGGCTGGCATCAGCGTAAGCTCCCACCACTGGGATATGGAACAATTTGTAATGTAACAATTAACAGAAATATTGACTTAAGTATGCACTCGGCCAGGGGGCTGGTAACCCCAGGAATCAGCAGAAGGAACGGTACCGTGCCATGTACAGTATCCCGAGGGATTCAGAAGCAATTCAAATGACTAAAGAGCACGACGTGCCTTGAGAAGCAACCCCTGCCCTCCTTTATGTGACTCCTGGTTGAAGTTAAAAATGACACTTTCTCCTCTACCCAGCTTTTGAGCTACACTGAAGGGATGGGCTCTATAAAATCACAATCTCTAAAATGCAAGGAACCACAGGGCTTCCAGTTTCATAATTTTGCAGATTCTAATTAGGAAAATGTTCCACCCACCGGTCCTTCTCCTGCGGGTGCAAGGGAGACCAGGGACATCACAAAGCCACATTTTGCATAGCCTGGATGATTGTAAAGCTCCCTATCCGCCACCCCTCACCAACCCAAAAACCCCATCAGCTTACGTTCCACGCCCCATCTCAGTTCTCATATACTTTCATCTTGCTCTCAGGATCCCCTAAAGTAAATAAGATGTCCACCCAGATAATGGAAACCCCACCAGCTCTCAGTCAGTGCCTTTTCATGCCAATCTAACACATTTTATACAGTCGTCGTAGCTGCATCAGTGAGTGCAGTCGGAGACGCCAATAGGGCTCCGCAGACATTAGCCGAGCAAATGAAACGTATTTCACGCGAGCCTTCTCTCTGTCTTATTCTAACCACTTGGCAATGGTCTCAGTTGAAAACATTGATTCTGAAAGATATATATGGATATAGAAACTGATCAACCAGCTTATCTGCTGCTGATTACCTTACTAATAAAGGTCTCTGAGTGCTTAATTTAAATGAATACTTCCTTCATTAATGAAAATCCAGCTTAGAGCATAGAAAAATCTTGACAGATGCATTTATTGAACAAACATACGTTTATCTACACCAA
>NW_020172732.1:2797105-2832105 GCF_003031525.2 Neophocaena asiaeorientalis asiaeorientalis | reverse complement strand
CTCCCATATATATTAATGAGACAAAAGAACGTTAAGACCCCAACATAATCTGTTTATACATTATACATTTCTCTTGTTATTATTCAGCATTGATTGAGTACCCTCAATTCTGTAAGCTTTTTATCGAATGTTCCGACAATTCTCAATTACCTGCAGTCTGGAGGAGCAGGTATGGCAAGAAATAAATGAAATCAGAGAAAAGTGCTGTAGTGCATATTACAGACCTGAGAATGAACACCAAAACCTTATCTTGGCTTAGCTGTTGGCAAGGAGCAAGAAGGCATCCTTGGAGGCTAAGCTTTCAGTTCCATGAGGGCAAGGATCATGCAGACCACTTCACAGCTGCTTTGCCACTGCCTAGCACAATGCCTAGCCCATAAACATTTGTTGAATGAATTTGTTGAAAGGAACGAATCATGTTAAAATCAGCAAACACTTTTTTTTCTGTGTCATGTGTCAGGAGCTATCGAAGAGCTTTACACATCTTAATTTTATTTAATTCTCGTAACAATCTTATGAGCTAGATAGGTACTATTATAACCTCCATTCTCCAGAGGAAAGAACTAAAGTTCAGAGAGGTTAAGTAACTGGCTCAAGGTTGCACAGCTAGTGAGAGCTAGGTCAGGAGTCAAACCCTGGCAGCGTGGCTCCAGAGTCTGATGGGCACTCCCTGTTAGGACTAGAAGCAGTGGGACCCAGGTGCCTGCCTCTAGCCACCAGGTCACACTTCCTAGCTTTAAACGTCTTCCTTCTTCATTCATCAGTGCCAGTCCCGATCTCAGATGGACCCTTGGACCCACCTCAAAGTTACCTGCAGGCAACCGGCTGTCTGCATCAGTGGGCTGTTCTCCTGACTTGGCCAGACTCCCAACTTTCCTCCTCCCTTTCCAGCTGTTGATGTCCCACCTCGACCCTCCCCTTCATCTGATGGATTGTCCATCCTCAGTCTGAGGCTTCTCTGCTCACCCCAAAATGCTCCAGACTACTCCAGAACTATCATCTTGATATCTTTACAGCTGTTTCTGGAATGTCAGATCTTATACCTCTGTTCATTATCTCTGTTCCTCACCATAATTCACCCAGGGGGTATTGTTAGCCCATTTTAGAGATGGGCGCGATGAGGTCGCCTGCTGGGGGTCAATGCTGGTGAGTGGCGGAGCCTGGGTCCAGAGCTGGTGAGCCCAGCCCCCAGATCTGTGCTCCTTCCCCTCTTCTGCATAGTTGACCCCACTTCCACACCCACCTACTGTGAAAAGCCCCACCCCCAAATGATGAGGTTGGGGTGGGGAGGGCATGGTAGGAGAGGCCTCATTGCTCCCCAGCGGGGCTCAGTCAGGGAGCATTTGGGGGAATATCTGTCTCCTGGGCCCGTAGTCAGCCACAAGGGCAAAGACCTAGGACAGGCAAGAGATCTGTGCTGAACTCTGATATTAAAAAGGAGGGAGTAAGAGAGCCAAGTGATCACTCTAAGTCTGTATATTAAATGTATTTTCCCTTTGTAAAAAAAAAAAAAAAAACCTGCAAAAGTTATGTTTCTACATAAAGGCAGCCTGTGTTTCATAGCTATTCTAATTTATGGGCCGTACATTCCTGTGATTGTCTTGAACTGAAGAGCCAAGTAAATAATCATGGAGAGCCACAGGTAAATCACTTGGAGGTGAACCGAGCCTGTCCAGGGCCTCCAGAAATGGCACAAACATTATTTCCTAATTTTGCAGATTTCTTCATCTGAGCCCAGAAAATGCCTTCTCTTGTTGGCTTTGAGGTTTGACACTTTTTTCCACTTACATCCTGAAGAGACAGCAGCAAGGTGAAACGTGAGAAGTGTTTAAAGCATTTTCAAAGATTCCGCTTCTAATTTTCCTTCTCAATTTCAAAGAAAGAATGCCATTCACTACTTCCGCAAGTATTTATCCCGCTACCAAATGGGAGCTGGAAATGGGAGGCGGGGGGAGGAGTCTGGAGTGGGGAGATATGGGCCACAGCTGCACGCAGCTTGGGACCTAGTTGATTTTCTTTTTAATTTTGGTAAAATATACATAACAAAGTTACCGTTTTAATTATTTCCAAGTGTACAATTCAGTGGCATTAAGTGCATTCACATTGTTGTATGACCATCAACCACGATCCATCTGCAGAACTTTTTCCTCTCCCAAACTGAAACTCCGTTTCCATTAAACAATGACTCCTCAACCCCTCCTCTCCCCAGCCCCGGCCACCACCATTCTACTTTCTGTCTCTATGAATTTGACTATGCCAGGTACCTCACATAAGTGGAATCCTGTAGTATCTGTCCTTTGGGGATTGGCTTAGCACAGTGTCTTCCAGGTCCATCCATGTCATAGCACCTGTGACCCGGCTGATTTTAAGAAGGGGAACACTGAACCAATGGAAATACTAGTTCTTATGTAAGTCAACCAGAGGGGCATCAACCCGAGGGACAAATGCATATTCACAGTCATTTGTGGTTGTTTTAAGGAAATCCAAGCTTAAGCTGCCATAATAAATCCAACACATTTATTGAGTTAACACTCTAGGCAAGGCCCACGGGGTAAATGAAGCAGCAGGAGATGCTGCTTCTCAAGGAGCTTATATCCAGCACAGGAGACTGGGGTGCAGAATCAAATCCAGATGTTAACGGATAAGTTAACTTCAGAGTACAAATAAACAGGTAAACAAGGCTTTCGCCAGAGAGGTCATTTCAGACAGACATGATTGGGGAAGAGGTAGATTTTAGTGTGACCTTGAAGGATAGGTAGAGTTTAGTACAAAAGGAATGGGGCTGGAGAGAGAAGACATTGCAGACCAGCACGGAGTGAAAGCATGTCCAACAGCCGACCACATCTGTCTTATTCACTGCTTGATCTCCAGTGCCTGGTACGACAAGTGTGTGTCCCAGGAATGAAAGAATGAATGAGGGCTTCCCTGGTGGCGCAGTGGTTGAGAGTCTGCCTGCCGATGCAGGGGACACGGGTTCGTGCCCCGGTCTGGGAAGATCCCACATGCTGTGGAGCGGCTGGGCCCGTGAGCCATGGCCGCTGAGCCTGCAAGTCCGGAGCCTGTGCTCCGCAACGGGAGAGGCCACAACAGTGAGAGGCCCGCATACCGCAAAAAAAACAAAAAACAAAACAAAAAGAAGAATGAATGAATGCAGAGCCCAGAGGTGGAAAAGCCCAGGGTGAGTTAGGGAAACAGTGAGTAGACAGTCTCGCTCGAGTAGAGGGTCCCTCAGGGGAGCTAAGGTTAAAAAGGAAATATTGGTAGAGATCAGAATATAGAAAACTTTGACTGTCAGACTAAGGAACTAGAACTTTATCCTGAGGAAAATAGGGAGGCATTGAGGGTGGTTGACCAAGGAAGATCAGAATGATTATTTCACTAATTCTGATCATAAGTGTCATCAAAGCACAAGTACCCCCTGAGAAGCTTAAAGTGGCAACAGATGGGTGAATGTCAATAGAGTGTAAGTGTCTTCGTTGGACTTATGCAGACTAGGTAACGTCTCATGTAGAAGTAGCGTTTTTTGGAAGCATTTTAAAGTGACAGAAGGTAGAGGAAGCTGGCAGCCAAGACGCTAGTAAGGACAACATTCCAGTAATCACATACAAAAATGACACTTGAGCTGTTGAGATTAAGAGGAAAAAGGCAGATCTTGAGGCCATGGTAAGAGGATTACAAATTTTAGGGATCTTGATAGTCCCTCAGGAGACGCAGAAGCCAGAGACCATGACAAATGGCAGGACTCAGTGACTGGCCAGCAAGGGAAGTTTTAAAGGAAAAGAAGAGAAGAGTGTGCCTTATAGAGTGTGAGGTTGGGATGAGATGCCAAGCTTCCATATTCAAAAGAGAAGCAGAGCTTCAGGATGAAATCGCTGGGGAGATTTGAAATCTGCAGCAAGGCATAGTCATGAGGTCGTGAGAACCTAAGAATTATGGAGAGGAGAGCAGAGGACAGAAGATGGAAAGGGAAGAGAGAGAAGAGGAGGAGAGGAGAGGGGAGGAGAGAAAAGTAGGGGAGATGGAAGGGGAGGAGGAGACTGACTTTATATTTAACAGGAAGTTACTCTAACTGGTTTAAACCAAAAAGGTCACAGGTTTGTTTAATGGAATCCAAGAGGACAGGCAAGATTGAGAGAAGAATGGAACCAGGAACTGGAGAGCCGTCCAGAACCAGCAATGACCCTCTTTGTCTCTGTCCCTTCCGAGGCCACCTGCACGCTCCTCTCTGCCCCTCCTCTCCACTGCTTTATTCTTCGTTCTCTCCTCTATGCAGATAGCTGTCCCCACAGCCACCAAGATGACTTATCCCCAGTTCAAAAGACCTGCAGAAACTAACTAGTGGCCCTGAATCCATTTCCAAATATCTGGGGGGAGAAAATACGATTGGCGTCTTCATGCAAGTTCCATCAGCTATGGGCCAGGACGGTGGAGCCACTCAGCGTAAACAAGGCTCTTGAGTGCAACTTCTGTGGCTGGGAGGGCAGCTTTGTAAGGTGGGTGTCAGGCTGGGCAGAGTCCACGGAAGGTCTAGACTACACTGAATCGAACAGGAACCACGAAACCCTGTTAGGTAGGAAAGGCCTGAAGAATCCCAGGCTGTTTCAGTCTAAAGAAGCAAAGGCCTCAGCAGCCATGAGAACAGCCTACCAGTCACTGAAGAGGTGCCTGCAGACTTGTGCCTGGCTCTGTAGGTGACAAGCTGGCTGATTCCAGTAGAAGGAGAAGCCTTCCATCAGTGAGAGCTGTCCCCCTGTGGTGGGCTCTTCTGTGAGTGAGGAAGCTTCCACAGGTATAAGGGGTTGAGCAGTCCAGGAATGTCCTAAAATTGGATGCTAAGTTGTGAGAGGAAGGGAGGGAGGACTTATACGTAGATTTTTCTAGGGAGCAGTTTCAATCAAGGGAACCATAGCCAAGAAGAGGGTGAAAATCTATGATTTAAAGAGCAGTGATTTGAGGCAGTTTACAATAACAGTGAAATAGAGAAATGGAGACGCAAGTGGGAGATAGAACTAGAAAAAGGAGAAATCAAATATATTAAAAAACCAGTAGGGTCTATCTAGCTGCTATGGTTAAACTTCAAGTTTGATTTTGAGTTTCCTAGTAGCCAGAGAAACCTGTTACCATGTGTATGACCAGAAGAAGCAGCAGTTCCTCAAGACATAGGAAGTATTTCTAACACAGATTTCTTTTTTTTTGTTTGTTTGGTTTTTTTTGCGGTACGTGGGCCTCTCACTGCTGTGGCCTCTCCCGTTGCGGAGCACAGGCTCTGGACGTGCAGGCTCAGCGGCCATGGCTCACGGGCCTAGCCATTCCGTGGCATGTGGGATCTTCCCAGACCGGGGCACGAACCCGTGTCCCCTGCATCGGCAGGCGGACTCTCAACCACTGTGCCACCAGGGAAGCCCCAGATTTCTTAAAGGAATTTCTCAATAAGCAAAAATATCACAAAAGTAAATATAATGATGAAGAGTAATATAATAATAATGAGGATTAATAATAATATAAGTAAATATAATAATAATGAAGAGTATTATCTGTTCAGAATTACTTGGTGGCAGGCACCAAACTACATTATAATGAATTCATTCAATCCTGACAGAACTCCATTCGGTAGTCACTATTATTAAGCTCAAGTGACTGGTGAGGAAAATGAAGCACAGAGGGGCCAAGAGACTTGCCCACATTCACACAGCTGGTAGGAATGGTAGCGAAGGCACTGCTAGACTCTAGGGCCATACTCTTAACCACTGCAAATAACACCACTATTTAAAAAGAAAAGAAAAGGTGAGAAGGGAGTGAGAAAAATATCAGCCATTACCAGTATTCTCAAGTAGCTTTCAAGTAGCTAGTTAGGAAGAAAGACATACACAAATAAAAAGTTAAAAATAGGGCTTCCCTGGTGGCGCAGTGTTTGGGAGTCCGTCTGCCGATGCAGGGGACGCGGGTTTGTGCCCCGGTCCGCGACGATCCCACATGCCGCGGAGCAGCTGGGTCTGTGAGCCATGGCCGCTGAGCCTGCGCGTCCAGAGCCTGTGCTCCGCAGTGGGAGAGGCCACAACAGTGAGAGGCCCGCATACCGCAAAAAAAGAAAACATTAATTAAATTAATTAATTAATTAAAAATTAAAATAATACATCATTACCATTTTTGAGAACCTACAATGGGTCAGGCTTTATTTCAGATGCTTCATATATGTTATCTCTTGATTTTCCAAATAACCATGAAAAGTATGTGTTAGTATCCCAGTCCTTTGTATTTAGGAGACTAGTTCTAACTGGGTCAAGTCCAGAATTCTTTGTCTGGCTTTCAAAGTCCTGCATAATTTAGCCTTTTTGTATCCAACACAGTTTCCCACGACTGCCCTAAAAGAGGCAGCCACATATCAAATGAAAAAGCATGGAATTCCAGACTCTGACATTTTCTTGCTGTGGGACTTTGAGTGAGTTCTTTAACCCATCTGAGCTTCAGTTTCATCATCTGTTAAAGAGGGAGAAAGATAACTGTTTTCAAGATTTTTAAAAGAACAAGTTTTAAGGATAGGAAAGTATCATCCAGGGAATCACAGGGCAATCTGAGGGAGGGAGGGGCTGGGGCTGGGGAGCTGAGGGAATGATCTATCTGTTCATTTCATCCAGTCAGCATTTACTGAGCCTGGACATGCTTGCTTCTGTGTTTGGTACCAGAGGTCCAAAAATGAATGGGATGTGTCGACCCTTGAGGAACTTACAGTCTACTGGGGGAGGAGAGGAATGGGCACATTTAAATAGTGACAGCACCATGCATAGTGAGAAGTGATTCGTGATGAAGATCTGGAACAGACTTGCAGAAAAATAAATTTAAGAAAGAGAGAGAGAGAAGGAGAGGTTCTGGGTCAAGAAGGTGATATAGGAAGATTCTGAACTCAGCTCCTCCCATGGACACATAAAATCTACAGCTGTTTATGGAACAATTTCCTCTGAAAAAAAAAAACCCTAAAAACTGGCAGAGTAAGCCCTTCACACTGGGCAAATGAGAAGTAAACCACATTGAAGTGAATAGGAAAGGCTGAGACAATCTCACCATAAACCCCACGTCCAGCACACAATCGGGAGCTTCTCCCTGAGGAACGAAGGGCTCATACCCCACATTGGGCACTTCAGCTTTAAGATCGGCACCTGAGAGATGAGCTCCCAAAGCATCTGGCTTTGAAGACCAATGAAGCTCACACACACGAGACCTGCAGGGCTGTGGCAAACTGAGGAACATCTCCTAAAGGGTCCATGTCCAGACTTACCTACCCCAGGGCTAACACAGAAGCAGCTCTTCAAAAGTATCCAGACTTTATGTGAAAGAGACTCATTTCTTCATTTTAAAGCATTGGTCTAAGGGACAGGGGCCTGCTGGGATACTCTCTGGGGAGGGCAGCTAATGGGCACCATCTTCCTGCTCTCCCTCTGCTTTGCTAAGGCCAGCAGGCACCATCTAATTTTTTTCTCCCTTTCCCGCAGGTGCCATCTTTATGCTGCAGCTGACAAGCTCCATCTTCCGCAGGATCCCTCTGCCTTGCTCCTTTTCTTCTTTTTTTCTTTTCTTTTCCTTTTCCTCTTACTCCCCCTTTTTCGCTAAGTGCCGTCTTTGTGCTCCTCTCTGCCTTGCTCCAGCCACTAGGTGCCATCTTCACACTCTGTCATCCTCCAGAGTGCCAATATCTCTAGGAGGGGAGCTTCTATACGTCTGGTGCCCTGGTTTTTACATCTGGTTTTTGCAGCTGCCACTCAGGGAATGCTCTTTGATTGTGTGGCTCTGGAGTCCAGGGAGGCTTGTGTTCCTGGGTCCCATGGAACCGTAACAATTGGAGAGACAGTTCTTGGCAGACTACCACTCCTAGAGCACTGCACAGATAGCAGACTGAAACACACCCCTCGTTTTTCTGAGAAAGAGGCCGATTTGCTTATCCAGGAGCTTTGGCCTGAGGACCACTTATAGGAGCCTATGGAGGGGCTCTCAGGGAATGGAGGCTAGTGCAGGTGAATACAGTTTTTGTGCTCTCCCTCTGCCTCACTCCAGCTCCCCCGTTTCTTACAGATAGGAGCTTATGTCCTTCTCTTGTGCTCTGATTTTTGTGGCAGCTGCCTGGGGACCCTCTATATTTCCTGGCTCTGGTGGTCAGCAGGGCTTATGCTCATAGGTTCCATTGGACTGTAACTAATGGAGAAAGTGTTCTTAAACTGGAACTGCCCCCAGGGTACAGCAAGAAGCAATAGACCCAGGAGCTCAATCTTTCTGGAAAGAGGTCTACTAGCTCATCACCATTGTTGCAGCTTGAGGGGCAGGCTTCCAATTAAACACAAATCTAAGGGTTGACTGTAAACCTTTCCTGAGACCTAGGAAGGTAGGCACTGTCTTCATGCTCCCCCTTTGCTGCACTTCAGAGTGCCAGCTTTTCTCAGTGGAGAGCACTTATTTGTGTCTCGTGTCCCAGTTTTTGCATCTCATGTCCTGGTTTTTGCAGCTTCTGCCCAGAGGATATCTCTTGATTTCCTGGTCCTGATAGCCAAGTGGGCTTGCATTGCATTGCTGGGTCCCATGAAACTGCAACAATGAGAGAGACAGCGCTTGGTAGATTACCACCCTCAGAACACTGCACAGACAGATGACTGAAACACACCCCCAGCTTTTCTGTGAAAGAGATCTACTTGCTAGTCCTGGAGATTTGACCTTAGAAGTAGGCTTTGGGTTTGGCACACATCTAGAGGCTATGGAGATGCTCTCAGGGAACATAGGCCAGATGATACCATCTTTGTGCTCTCCCTCTGCCTTGCTACAGCTCACTGATATCTCCCAGAAAAGAGTTTGTACACTCATCTGGAGCCCTGATTTTTGCAACTGCTGCCCAGAAGGCACCTATAGATCCCTTGGCTGGGAGCCAGAGGGACTTATGCTTGCAGTCCCACAGAACTATATATAATTGCACTCTCTACAACTGCTGCCTGAGGGTCTGGCTTCTAATCAGCCTGAATCTAGGTGCTGACTGAGATCCCCCCCTTTGGAACACTGGTCTTGGTACACCTTCAACTACTGGGACCTATTAAAAATAAAAAGGGCTGCTTGGACAATCACAAAGATTGTCCAAGAGCTAGGGCAGAATCGAACAATAAATAAGATTCATCTCCTACACAAAACCAATCCTTCTACACTGGGAGAAGTGGCTGTTTCATCTAATGCACAAGAAACCAAAGCAGAGTCAAGAAAAATGAACAGAGGCATATGTTCCAAATGAAAGAATAAGATAAAATATCAGGGGGAAAAACAAGTGTTAGTGAAATGGAAGTAAGTAATTTACTTGATAAAGAATTCAAAGTAATGGTCATAAAGATGCTCACCAAACTCAGTGAGGAAAAAAATGAGGAAAAAATGTAAAGCAGAAAGAGGAAACAAAAGGAAAAAAATGTAAAAATTCCACACAGAATCAAAGAATACTATAACTGGACTGAAAAATACATTAAAGTGATTCAACTGCAGACTAGATGAAGAAGACGAAAGTATCAGTGAACTCAAAGACAGGGTAGAGTAATTCACCCAATCAGAGCAGCAGAACAATGAAAAAAAGTGAAGCTAGATTACAGGACTTATGGGACAACATCAAGGTGACTAACATTTGCATTATCAGAGTACCAGAAGGGGAAGAGAAAGAGAAAAGGGAAGAAAACTTATTTGAAGAAATAATGACTGAAAACTTCTCTAACCTGGAGACAGAAATAGTCAGATTCAGAAAGCCCAGAGAGGTAAATTAGATGAACCCAAAGAGACCCACACCAAGACACATTACAATTAAAATGTCCAAAGTTAAAGGCAAGAAGAGAATCTCAAAAGCAGCAAGAGAAAAGTAACTTGTTATATACATAAGACTACGAGCAGATTTTTCAGCACAAACTTTTAGGCCAGGAGGGAGTAACACTATATAATCAAAGTGTTGAAACAAAAAAAATTCCAACCAAGAATACTGCATCCAGCAAAGTTATTGTTCAAAATTGAGAAGAGATAACAAGTTTTCCAGACAAGCAAAAGCTAAAGGAGTTCATCATCACTAAACAAGCCTTACAAGAAATGTTATAGAGACTTATTCAAGCTGAAAAGAAAGTGTGCTAATTAGTAACAAGAAAGTGTATGAAAGTATAAGTCTCACTGGTAAAAGTAAATATATAGTAAAAGTAGTGGATTAATTACTTATAAAGCTAGTATGAAGGCTAAAAGACAAAAGTAGTAAAAAAAAAATGTAACTACAATAAATTAGCTAAGGGATACACAAGATAAAAAGACTTAAAATGTGACATCGAAAACATAAAACAATAGAGAGGGAGAATATAAATTAGAGCTTTAGAGTGCATTCAAACTTAAGTTGTTATTAACTTAAAATAGACTGATATAAATATAAGTTGTTATATGTAAGCCCCATGTTAACCACTAAGTAAAAGCCTATCATAGATACACGAAAGATAATAAGAAAGGAATCTAAGCATACTAAAGAAAGTCATCAAACCACAGAGAGACAGAGCAAGGGAAGAAGAAACAGAGGGACTACAAAATAACCAGAAAACAGTTAACAAAATGGCAATAAGTAAATACTTATAAATAATAACTTTAAACGTAAAGGGACTAAATTCATCAACCAAAAGATGTAGAGTGGATGGATGAGTGAATAAAAATCCAAGAGCGACCTATACGCTGCCTACTAGAAACTCAGATGTAAGGATATACATGAACTGAAAGTGAAGGGATGGGAAAAGATATTCCATGTAAATGGAAGCAAAAGAAAACTAGGGTAGCTATACTTAGACAAAACAGATTTTAAAACAATGACTGTAATAAGAGAGAAAAAGGGCATTTTGTATTGATAAAGGGGTCAACCCAACAAAAAGGTAAAACATTTGTAAATATTTGTGCACCCAACATAGGAGCACCTAAATATATAAAGCAAATATTAACAGACCTAAAGGGCAAAATAGACAGCAATACATTAATAATAGGGGATTTAATAACCCAGTTTACATCAATGGATAGATCATCTAGACAAAAAATCAATAAGGAAACATTGGCTTTAAATAACACATTACATCACATGGACTTAACAGTTATATATGAAACATTCCATCCAAAAGCAACAGAATATACATTCTTCTCAAGTATACATGGAAGATTCTCCATGATAGATCATATGTTAGGCCAAAAAGTAAGTCTTAACAAATTTAAGAAGATTGAAATCATATCAAACATCTTTTCAGACTACAATGGTATCAAACTAGAAATCAATTACAGGAAGAAAACTGGAAAATTCACAAATATATGGAGACTAAACAACATGCTCCTGAACAACCAATGGGTCAATGAAGAAATCAAAAGTGAAATCAAAAAATACCTTGAGACAAATGAAAGTAGAAATACAACATACCAAAACTTATGGGATGTAGCAAAAGCAGTTCTAGGAGAGATGTGCATAGTGATAAATGCTTACCTCAAGAAGCAAAAGCAGTTCTAGGAGAGATGTGCATAGTGATAAATGCTTACCTCAAGAAACAAGAAAAATCTCAAATAAACAACCTAACTCTACACCTCAAGGAACTAAAAAAATGAAGCCCAAAATTAGCAGAAGAAAGGAAATAACAAAGGTTAGAGCAGAAATAAATAAAATAGAAACTAGAAAAGATCAATGAAACAAAGAGCTGGTTCTTTGAAAAGATAAACACAATTGACAAACCTCTAGATAGAGTCAACAAGAAAAAAAAAGAGAAAGTTCAAATAAATAAAAGCAGAAATGAAAGAGGAGACATTACAATAGTTACCACAGAAATACGAAGCATCATGAGAGCACAACAAATAATTTTATGCCAACAAATGGGACAACCTAGAAGAAATGGATAAATTCCTAGAAACATACAACCTTCTAAGACTGAATCAAGAAGAAATAGAAAATCTGAACAGATTGATTACTAGTAAGGTGATTGAGTCAGTAATTTTTTAATTCCCTACAAACAAAATCAAGGACAGGTAGCTTCACTAGTGAATTCTACCAAACATTTAAAAAAGAATTATCAATAATAGCAATCCTTCTCAAACTCTTCCCAAAAATAGAGGAATGGGACACTCTTCCAAACATATTTTGCAAGGCCAGCATCACCCTGATACCAAAACCAGACACAGATGCCACAAAAAAGAAAATTACAGGCCAATATCCCTGAAGAACATAGATGCAAAAGTTCTCAGCAAAATATTAGCAAACTGAATTCAACAATTAAAAGGATTATACACCATGATCAAGTGAGATTTATTCCAGGGATGCAAGGATAATTCAACATCTGCAAATTAATCAAATTGATACACCACATTCACAAAATGAAAGATTAGAATGATAGGATCATCTCAATAGATGTAGAAAAAGCATTTGACAAAATCCAACATCCCTTTATGATAAAAATTCTCAACAAAGTTAGCATAGAGAGAACATACCTCAATATAACAAAGGCCATATATGACAAGCCCACAGAAAACATCATATTCAACAGTGAAAAGCTGAAATCTTTTCCTCTAAGATCAGGTACAAGACAAAGATGCCCACTTTTGCCACTTTTATTCAACATAGTATTGGAAGTCCTAGCCAGAGCAATTAGGCAAGAAAAAGAAATAAAAAGCATTCCAATTGGAATGGAAGAAGTAAAAGTGTCACTATTTGAAGATGACATGATACCAAAGACTCCATCAAAAAACTGTTGGGGGCTTCCCTGGTGGTGCAGTGGTTGAGAGTCCTCCTGCCGATGAAGGGGACATGGGTTCGTGCCCCGGTCTGGGAAGATGTCACAGAGCAGCTGGGCCTGTGGGCCATGGCCACTGAATCTGTGTGTCCAGAGCCTGTGCTCTGCAATGGGAGAGGCCACAACAGTGAGAGGCCTGCGTACCACACACACACACACACAAAAACTATTGGAACTAATAAATGCATTCAGTAAAGTTGCAGTACAGTATACAAAATCAATATACAGAAAACTATTGCATTTCTATATACTAATAACAAACTACCAGAGCAACTAAGAAAACAATCCCATGTAAAATTGAATTAAAAAAATAAAATAACTAGGCTAAATTTAACCAAGGAAGTGAAAGACCTGTACACTGAAAACAATGACATTGATGAAAGAAACTGAAAAAGACACAAATAAATGGAAAGATTCTGTGCTCATGGATTGGAAGAATTAATATTGTTAAAATCCATACTACCCAAAGAAATCTGTAGATTCAATGCAATCTTTATTAAATTTCCAGTGGCATTTTCCACAGAAATAGAACAAGTAATCCTAAAATTTGTATAGAACTACAAAAGACCCCTAATAGTCAAAGAATCTTGAGAAATAAGAACAAAGCTGGAGTTATATGATCCCTGATTTCAAATTATATTACAAAGCTATAGTAATCAAAATAGTATGGTACTGGCATAAAAACAGACTCATAGATTAATGGGACAGAATAGAGAGCCCAGAAATAAATCCATGCATATATGGCCAATTATGACAAAGGAGCCAAGAATATAAAATGGGGAAAGAACAATCTCTCCAATAAATGGTGTTGGGAAAACTGGACAGCCACATACAAAAGAATGAAACGGAACAACTAACTTACACCATACACAAAAATTAACTCAAAATTGATGAATGATTTGAATGGAAGACTTGAAACCATAAAACTCCTAGAAGAAAACATAGGCAATAAGCTTCTTGACATAGTATAAGTCTTGGCAATATTTTTTTGGATTTGACACCAGAAGCAAAGGCAAGAAAAGCAAAATAAACAAGTGACACTATATCAAACTAAAAAGCTTTTGCACAGTGAAGGAAACCATCAATAAAATGAAAAGGCAACCTAATGAATGGGAGAAGATACTTTCAAATGATATATCTGATAAGGGTTGATATCCAAAATATATAAAGAACTAATACAACTCAATATCAAAGAATGGATAAAGAAAATGTGGTATACACACACACACACACACTCAATGGAATATTATTCAGCCATAAAAAAGAATGAAATCTTGCCATTTGTGACATGGATGGACCTAGAGGGGATTCTGCTAAGTGAAATAAGTCAGACAGAGAAAGACAAATACTGTATCTCACTTATATGTGAAAGCTTTAAAGAAAAACAAAACAAGCTCATAGACACAGAGAACAGATTGGTGGTTGCCAAAGATGGGGGATGGGGGATGGGTAAAATGGGTAAAGGAAGTCAACAAGTATAAACTTCCACTTATAAAATAAATAAGTCATGGAGGGCTTCCCTGGTGGTGCAGTGGTTGAGAGTGTGCCTGCCAATGCAGGGGACACGGGTTCGTGCCCTGGTCCAGGAAGATCCCGCATGCTGCAGAGCGGCTGGGCCCGTGAGCCATGGCCTGTGAGCCTGCGCATCTGGAGCCTGTGCTCCGCAACGGGAGAGGCCACAACAGTGAGGCCCGTGTACCGAAAAAAAAAAAAAAAAGAAAAAAAAAAGTCATGGGAAAAAAATCATGGAGATGTAATGTACAGCATGATGACTATAGTTAATAATACTGTATTGCATACTTGTAAGTTGATGAGATCTTAAAAGTTCTCCACACAAGAAAAAATAATTCTGTGACTATGTATGGTGACAGATGTTAACTAGACTAATTGGGGTTATCACTTTGCAATATATACAAATATTGAATCATTATTTTGTATACCTGAAACCAATATAATGTTGTATGTCAGTTATACCTCAATAAAAAAAAAGAGAGGGACATTACATGAACAAGACTGTATTGGAAATGCTGGCAGGACTTAGTACCTGAGTAAACTCAAGGGCGAAGGAGAAGACGGAGAAAAGTCTGGGTGATGGAACTTGTCTGAGATGAGGAAATTAGATGGAGAAGTTGGTTTGGTTTAGAGGTGAGACATTCATTTAAAAAATATCCAGGTGGCAATGACATGGACCAGGACTGGGTGTGAGGTAAGAACAGGATTGACATTTAGGAATGAAAAGTAATGATGTAATCATTGCAATCATAAAATGTGGCTTTCTGAGGAATTGTATTAAGATAGACAAGGAGAAGGGTGATGATACAACCTTGGAAACATGAGAAGAAGGAGGAGCCAACAAATAAGGGAATAGTCAGAGAGGTAGGAGAGAAGAAAGGCGATTCAGAAGAGTGCAATATCCCTTAAGTCACTGATGGAGAGTCAAGAAGAGCAACAGGGGCTTCCCTGGTGGCGCAGTGGTTGAGAGTCTGCCTGCCGATGCAGGGGACACGGGTTCGTGCCCCGGTCTGGGAGGATCCCACGTGCCGCAGAGCGGCTAGGCCCGTGAGCCATGGCCACTGAGCCTGCGCGTCCGGAGCCTGTGCTCCGCAACGGGAGAGGCCACAATGTGAGAGGCCCGCATACCGCAAAAAAAAAAAAAAGCAACAGTATTACTTGAAAAGTTTTTTTTTAAACCAGGATAAAAAAAATGTAAATTTTCTTCAGCCACAAATCAGAGAGAGCTATCAGGAAAGAAAAAAGCCAGATTGTAGAGGGTTTTGGAAGCTATGGGTAAAGATAAAAATAGAGTTATTTGGCATAAATTGCTCACCTGAGAAATTCTACAGGAAAGGAAGAAGACACACAAAATTGTGAGTAAATGGGCCATCGGGGTCAAGCAAATGGTTCTTTTCAACTGAGAGAAAACTCTGCTGAGAATAAAGAAAAACATGAGAGCTATTTTGATGTGGGGTTCGGGGAATGTTCTAGAACTTGCACCAGGTAGGCTAAGTCTTCTCATATAAGATTAAATCTGAGAGTTTCTGACTGGAACAGATGAAGGAGAAAAGTTCTTAATCCTGGAAAACAAGTTGAATTTTGACAATATGAACTTTGAGGTGTCAAGTCTCCATGGTTCTTTGGCACTCCAGCAGGATGGCAAGAACAGAGGGAGACAAGGAGGGCTGGTGATCTGGGTTTGGGGTTGACACCTGTCTGAGCAGGAATGAGAGTCTGGAGTGTGGGCAAGGTTAGGAGTCTAGGCTGGATGACGAGGGCTGGGTGGGGATGGGAGCAAAGCCAACAGACTGAAATGGGTAAGGAAGGAGGTTGGAACACTCTGGTTTAAGTGAGGTTTAGGAGAAGTGGGGGAAATGACAGGAGTGCTCCTTTCCTGGGGCTGCCTTAACAAATTACTACAAATCTGGTGGCTTAAAACAAATAGAAATTTATCCTCTCACAGTCCTGGAGGCCAGAAATCTGAAATCAAGGTACTGGCAGAGACGTGCTCCTTCCAAAGGCTCTAGGGGTGAACGCTTCCCTCTTCTACCTTCTGGTGGCTCCAGGCATTCCTTGGCTTGTGGCTGCATAACTCCAGACTCTACCTGTCTTCACATGGCCTTGTCCTCTGTGTGTCCCAAATCGCCCTCCACCTTTCTCTTATTAAGGATACTTGTCATTTGATTTAGGGTACACCCCATTAATCCAGGATGATTGCATCTCAAGATCCTTAAATTAATTGCATCTGCAAAGACTCTACCTAAATAAACTTGCATTCACACTTTTGAGTGGACACATCTTTTGGGGGGCCACCATTCAACCCACCCCAACAGGTAAGGAGGTTGTGATCAGAAATAGGAGTCCACTTGAAGGAGAGCAGAGGTGCGTCAGTGTCTCTGGGTATGGTTTTGCCCATATATGGCACATGTGCTGATATATGGTGTAGAGGAGGATCAAAAAGGTCAAGTTGGTTCGGGAATAACGAAATTAATAGCTGTGACAGTTGATCTTTGGGACTGGCTTCATTGAGGAGGATGGAAGGAACGGGTTGAAACTAGGTGACCAGTGGCAGGTATTTCTATAAAGTCAGTGAATTCTGGAGGTGTGCTGCCATGGGTGGTAGAGATTGACTACCAAGACTTTAAATATTGATGAGAGAATGACACTTCAATGATCTGGAAGTGGCATTAAGAGCGAGGAGAAGGCTGACCCTCTTCTTTTTTATCCCATTCAGCCAGGTAGCATGAGACCTATGTGGGAAAAGTTTGTTTCTTTCTCACTAAGATGCCACTGATGATTTGTCTACCCTATGGAGAAAGTCTATCTCTCTCAAAAAAAAAAAAAAATCTTTAAGCCAATGGAAGATAGCTCAACTGGATTTCAAAATTTTTACCTTTCCTCTTTTTAAAAACCAAGACAATATTTTCCTATTTTATGGTTCTGGAATTTTTTTCTTTCAGATAGCCACCTCCCTGTATCTACACAAAACAGCTTGCATGAGAGCAGGGACCATGTCTATTTTGCTCATTCATATATCTTCAGAGTCCAGCAAAGAACTCAATTAGCAGAGTTTATCAAGTGAATGAACGAGTGGATGAATGAATACATAAATGAATGGATGAATGAAATTGCATTTCCCTAGTCTCCTATGCACGGAAACCACCAGCAGGACCATCTTTTAGCAAGTGTTGAAGTTGTGGGCTCACTTGACCTATGTCCCGTCCTTGAATTCCTGTATCAATATGGATAATAGCTCAGTGCCTTGTCAATAAGTACAGCGTGTTCCGTCTGCTGCTGCCAAACTCTTAACAAGCCATCTGAGTGGAGGTGCTTGTGTGAAGGTGACACTTGCCCCGACCAATGTCATCTAAGGAAATACCCATCTTCCCTTAAGTGTCTCTTCTCCCGGTCTTCACATATCATTGCACTATAAATGATGATGAGGAGGGTTTGTAAATCAAGAAAAAGGCCCTGCTTTCAAATACTCCTTAATTAGGTAGGATGGATCCAGCATCCTAGTTCATTTGGACGGGACAGTGGGGAACCGTTCCATCGCCTGCACGTCCCCACCTGGGTCCTGCAGTGTTCCCAGGGTGATTGCTCTGTGTAAGGAGTTTATAACTTCTAAGCTTCTTCCTCCTTATGCCAGGACTGGGAGGAATACCATGCAGGTAAAGTCTGCTACCACGTTTTACGAGAAGGTTTGGAGATTCAACACGGAGTTAAAATTTCTGTTTATTTAGTCATTTATACATCATCTCATTGTGAAAACAAGTCAAGGTTTCTTCTTGGATTACATAAATTAGGTCAGGGAAAAATAAATCATAAATAGATGAGAAAAAAGAAGTAGGATTGGAACCTGAAACCGAGCCAGGAAAGAGACTATATAACACAGCAATGCAGACTGTAAGCCCTACATCCTCACTCTGCATGGGGTTCGCATTTGAATCTGAGTGTTCAAACAACCAACACAAAAGGGAATCCTGATCGGCCGTACGATTTACAGCATCCATGAGACAACATGCTCACAGGTCAAACACTTAGTAAAACTCAGTTAATTCTGACCTGGGACCAGGCAGAAATTTCTCCCAGGCTTCCTTATCATGAGGACACTCTGTGATGAAATAAAAAATATGCCGATAAAATCTCTGCACAAACAATGCATTCTGCACAGAACTACTCCTTAGTAGAAACTTGCAACATCTACATCCCCTCAAGAGGTGAAAACTAGAAAAACCATTCTTTGTGGATCAACGTGAGGTAACCAATTCAGTGCTGGCCTGGCTTAAATTAGGCATGGACTTGAGAGAAGCTTGACAGGTGCCAAAGGCGGCTGGGAGGAAGGCGCCCTGGCTCTAGGTCCTCTTCTCAGCTCTGTTGCCACGTGGGATGCTGAGAAGAGCTCAGACTTTGGATCCAGGTAAAAGTGAATTTGAATCACCACTTAAATAGCTGTGTGCTCTTGCGGTTTCTGCACCTGGGTTTCCTCACCTATATAATGAGTGATGTGATCTCTTTTGTGCAGATTGTTGTAAGTGTGAAGGGTTGTGTAGACGCAGGGCCCAGCACAATGTCTGAAACAGAACAAGTACATAATAAAGAGCAACTATAAACTTTCTGTCGTGTCCTTGGGCTGTGAATTTACCTTGGGCAAGGTGAATTTCTTGGGCCTCAGTTTCCTCATCACAAACTAATGGCGTTAGTTTCTGTAGTAGTTAGTTTCCGTCTCTAGCATTCTTTTTTATGATTCCATGAAATTTAAAACATAACTGTATATCAAAAAACAGGAATACTAAAAGTATGTTGTTGCTTTTGTACAAGTCCTCCCCCATTTTAATAACAGTCCATATCATATGTGTGTTCTCAGAATCCTTCTGTCCCCATTGCCTGTTGGTTAGAATCTCTTCTTAGCAGGGTCCTAGAGGCCCTTCAGCATGCAGTCACTGCCCCCTCCTCCAGCCTTGCCCCTGACCTTGATCAAATGCTAGTAGTAATCCTAATCTACCGAATTTCCTTAACTTGCACTTTACCCAGACCAATCCTTCTGCTTCAAATTCTTCATCCCACCCTTCCCAACTGGCTTCCAGAAATCTACTTAAAGAAATTTCTAGATGGCTAACACTAACTCCTAAGTTATCTTCTCAGGAAGATAAATTGTGAAGGAGCAAAAATAATATCCAATGGCATGTTTTCTGTTTCTCATTGTGCTGATAGCAATCCTATGATTTGTTAAGTACCTACAATATCCCAGGCACTGACACATATACATTGTCTTTCCATTTTTGCAGTGGCCCTTAGAGGTGAGTACCATGCCCATTTTATAGATGAAGAAACAGAGGCTCAGGGAAGTTAAGTAATTTGCTCGAGATAGAACAGCTAGATGGTCAGGGAGCTGGAATTCGAGCCCAAGTTTCTGAATCCAAAGCCGACGCGCTTTCTATCCCACCACACTGCCTCCGCGAAAGAGCAAATGCCATCTCAGGCAGGGCTCTCTACACAGCAAGGTGGGTCAGACTCTTGGGACACAGTGACTTCTGAGGAAGTGGAAGGTAATTTGACAGTTTATTCTATTTTATTGGTTCCAGAGGGGACTATTCTCAACTGTCCTTCCCCAACACACATACTCTCTCATACATACACAGACACTCTCTCAATCTCTTTATCAAATCAATTGGCAGTACTTACAGAAAGCCACATCAGTCTGTTCCTGGAATGTGCAAGAAAAAGCCCAAGGCATTGCCCCTGCCCCCAGAGAGCTCACAGCTTCACTGAGGAGAGGGGACAGCGAGACCCATGAAACCACCAGAGAAAGGTCTGGAAGCTGTCAACTGAGTGCCAGGTTGTGTGGTGCAGATTATAATGCAAACTCACCTGAGGGGGGGAGGAGTGAGCTCAGACATCACAGAGGAGGCTGGCCCTGAACCTGGTCTAGAAGTGTAACAGTTAGGGTGCCCACCCAAAATACAGCAGATCATTAGATGCAAAAGAAGAAGCCCCCAAACCCAAAGAGGAAACAGTTTAATTATGAAAAGGGCAACAGCTGTCAGAAGAAAACGGGATTCACTATGCAAACTGTGAAAGGAAAATCCTGGGTCTACTTATCCTATTTCTACAATTTTTCATCAAGATAGAAAACATAAAGATTATTAATGCTATCTCATGGAGCACCTCCTACTATCAAGTCGAAGTTATTCACACCTTTCGACAGCCATTATAATGGCCCCAGCATGCTTTGTCTTTACACAATTATTGAGAATCTAAGTGCCAAAGAGCCCAGCTGAGAACGGATGGTCCAGCAGTAATCAAAGGAAACACCTTCAGAGAAAATCACCTGTGAGACTCTGCATGATCAGACCTCTGAGACCCCTCCAAGGAACCCCTCACTCACTGTGCTCCAGACACTCCAGTCTCCTTGCTGCTCGCCAAACACCCAGGCACAGGCCCACCTCACCTGTGTGCGGCTCCCTCACACCCCTCACCTCTGGTAACCACCAATCAAATCTCTTTTTCTATGAGTTTGTTTGTTTGTTTGAAGTATAATTGACCTACAACACTATGTTAGTTCCTGGTGCACTGCAGAGTGATTCCATATTTCTTTCTTTCTTTGTTTATTTGGTTACTCCAGGTCTCAGTTGTGGCAGGCAGGCTCCTTCGTTGTGGCATGCATGTGGGATCTAGTTCCCTGACCAGGAATAGAATCCAGGCCCCCTGCATTGGGAGCGCAGAGTCTTATCCACTGTGCCACCAGGGAAGTCCCCTGATTCCATATTTCTTACGCATCACAAAATGATCACCATGATAAGTCTAGTTACTATCCATCACTATGCAAAGATATTACATAGTTATTGACTATATTCCCCACATTGTACATTTCTTGCCCATGACTCATTTATTTTGTAACTGGAAGTTTGTACCTATTAAACTCTCCCACCTATTTTTCTCCTCTCCCCACGCCCCTGGTATTCACCTGCTTGTTTTCTGTATCTATAACTCTGGTGAAACACTAATATGGATTAGGCACCTAGTAGGTGCCTAATAAACATTAATTGAATGATGGCTCTTTAAAGAATTTTTGAGTTCTCCCAAATGGTAGACTCTGGAAAACCTTCCCAAAGTCTTAGAGGAATGATACTTTACACCTTAGAGATTGGGACACCTATCCCATTGGCACAATCTGGGAGTGAGAACAGGCTCAGTCAGCTGTTGGGACCAGCCTGAGGCCTCCTGCATGTTATGGAGATCAGGAAGTCAAATCATTAAACTGACCATAGGGCTGCTATGTGCAAAGACCCTGTGCTCAAACTCTGCCCCAATTTCCACACATCAAAAACTCTATTTCCAGGGCTTCCCTGGTGGCGCAGTGGTTGAGAGTCCGCCTGCCGATGCAGCGGACATGGGTTCGTGACCCGGTCCAGGAAGATCCCACATGCCACGGAGCGGCTGGGCCTGTGAGCCATGGCCGCTGAGCCTGCGCGTCCGGAGCCTGTGCTCCGCAATGGGAGAGGCCACAACAGTGAGAGGCCCGCGTACCGCAAAAAAAAAACCCCCAAAACAAACCAAAAAAACCCTCCATTTCCATTCCCAGGCTCCTGCCTCTATAGCTCAGCATCCAAGTTCACTGTAGATACATACCAACAACAAGATATCGATGCTGGAGCTGGGAAGTCAGCATGCATGCGGTGGGGCTGGGAGGATGCAGGAGTGGCCCTGGGGCACCACCAAACTCTACCTTTGTGATGCAGAAGGTGAATAAGTGACAAGGCCCTCAGTCCCAATATTAGCTAACCCCATGACGTAGGGAAATGTACTTGGCTTCTTCATGCCACTTCTCAGGGTGAGAAAACTATCAATAATATTCCCTGATTCAAAGCAGAGATTCTTAACCTGAGATTCACATATAAACCTGTTTGGGTGGGCTGGGAAGACCATGATATTAGGTTGAAACATAGAATCTGCTACTTCTGTATGTCAAAAATTGTCTAATAGAATTCCATGTGGTTCACATTGAGAAAACAAGAAATTATGATTTAGGCAACACTGTTGTCCAGGTAGTATATATTTCAAATATGGGACCAGTGGTTCATTGGCCCATGCTTTCACTCCACAATTAGGTTAAACTCCCAGGAGGCAATACCTGCTAACATTTATCAAGCACTTATGGTATAGTCAAGCAGTTTCACTGATACCATCTTATTTGATTCTAAAGTGGACAGTTACCCTCCCACATTCGTCTTAGCATCAACTAACATATATTAGGCATCTTCTAGTTCAGGAATCAGTCAGAAAACTATGGCCCACAGGCCAGATCAATCTGCAGCCTGTTTTTGTACAGCCTGGAAGCTAAGAATGGGTTTAACATATTTAAAGGGTTGTACACACACACACACACACACACACACACACACACACACACACACACAGAGAGAGAATAATGCATGACAGAGAACATATGTAGTCCACAAAGCCTAAAATATCTACTATCTGGTCCTTCACAGACAAAGTTTGCCGACCCTGTTCTAGATGCCAGGGACCGGGCCAGGTGCTCCTAATATGCTAACCCGGTGTGGTGAGAGTGAGAAAACCCTTCAGCTTCAGGCACAGATGGCACTGGTGTCTGTGTGGCCATAACAGTCAGCAAAGGGGAAGTAACTTGAAAAGCAAAGGTTCTTGTCCCCTTTCTGTTTTTCATACATGTTGTTTAAACTGGGATAAGTCCCCTAAACTCTCTCAGGCCAGCAACTTCTATCAAATAGGGCTACACCCTGTGGAATAATTCCATTTTACAGTGAGTCTGTGAGTTCATTAAGCCTGGCCCAGGGACCCAGAAATGAGGACATGTGTTCTAATTTGAGAGGTTTTAAAAATCATGATGACCCAATTTTTTTTCTTCTTCTTGTAGAGAAGAAGATATTCCTTTCGAAGATATATCTAGAAGAATATTTAGAAGATACATTTAAGGATAAGTTAAAAATGCTAAAAGGACATGAGACAAGGCACAGGAAGGCAAGGAACTGAGGGAATAGGGAATCTGCATCCAGACAAGAACTCAAGGTGTGTCATCTCTGTTTTAGGTGACAAATGTAGAATTGCCATTGTAGGGGAGGGGGGCAGAATATTGTTTTTAAGCAGAAAGTAGTTTTCTATGTTTGAGCATCCAAATGCAAAAAGAAAAATACCAGTACCACAGGCCAAATACAAAGAGGGGAGGAGGGTATCCAATTTTAAAAATGCTCATGGCAATGAAAAACTATAACTTTCAATGTGAACCAATTCATTGAGGCCTTAACATTCATTTGTTGGGAATGGAGGGGCAGTAAAATCTGCCATCAGAACCAATTGGGGAGCGGCAGGCTGGAAAGGTCAGCTCTGGCTAGGGATGTGCAGCTCCTCGACTTTGTTAAAATGATGGTATTCGACAGAAGTTACATCTGAGGTCAAGTGACCGCAATAACACGGGACAAGGAGCGCTCTCAAATCATTCTCTCGGATGAAAATGACATGAAACTGACACAATATCTGAGGGGAGATGAAACTCAAATCCTCAGCAGCTGAACACTTCACCTACTGATGGGCAGCCTGACCCTCACCAATCTCATAATCATACCTGTGTCAAGAGGGGAGCAGAGTCTCCAGTAACAGAAGGCGCTGCTTGGGCATTTTGGGGGAGGGAAGGCTTTGTCTCTGCTTCTGAAATGATGTTGTTAAAAGTTTCAATACTCAGCTTTAAACCTTTCAAATCAATGTCCTATTAGAAAAATTGGATTCCACCTACATGCGTGGAATCTCTTCCCTTATATAATTTTTCTCCACTCTGGGTATTTCTTGGCTAGAATTTTCAGCAATAAAATGTGTGTTTTAGTTCAATGACTATCTTGATGTTATTTAAAGATTCAAGCCAATTGCATTCAAAACGCAAGGATGATCTCTAATCTGGGTTAATCTTCTAGCTTTAAAACTACTTTTGTGTTAGAGGTGGGTGTGGGAGCCGTGGGCAGGGAAGAAGATAATGATAAATTATAACCTCTTTGCCCCCAAATAACGGGTGTGAAAGGAGGGTGTTCTGGAGACTGTTGAATATATTAACCCATGATAAAGGACTTCAGAAAAGGAAGCCTAAACTACATTTGAATTTAAAGCAAGTATTAAGATTAAAAACCCAAAAGGAGAAATATTACATATAGTCAGCTGTTACAAAAAATACTTCACGCTCTATCATCTGCCCTGTAATTGCTCTAGTATGAGGTTCAGTCTCGTAGACTGTATCCCCATCTATCAGTGTGTTTAAAAGAAGTTTTGGTGTGTGTTTGTTTTTTCCCTGAGGAGAGAGAGGTGTGGCTGATTTGCATAAACACAAGGGCTCTGACTCCAAAATACACCCTATCTCTTCCCTGCCAATGCATGTGGGCTCCCCCAAAGCCAATAAATACACTTGTCAGCAGGGGGATGAATCAGCATGTATTTAAATCAAAGACAGCCATGAAAGACTGCATTAGTTCTGTTCCTGGGACCTGTCAAACCACAGAAGAGATTAAACATCTGACCCTCTTCATCCCCAACATTGCTCCACAAGAGACATTTCTGTCACTATTCCTGCCACTCGGCTTTCAAAGATGCCACAAAGCCTAGGGCGACCTCTGCTACATTTCAGTGTTGTTTATTGATTTCTGACCCAGTGCTTAATAGTTTTCCCAGTCCCCCTGAATGGCTTTTGTAAGCAATGGGGTTTGTACATCTCACCAATCAATACCTTTTATATTTACAATAAAATTGAAACTGCTTCTGCCGGGGGCACAGCCCAGCATTTGTCATCCTTCAGCGAGGGAAAACTATGTCATTATCTGAATTAAAACATTTATTTCTGATTAAGAGAGTGTCCTATCTCATTAATTTTTCCCTTTCCAATAGAATGGGAATAGAACCCTATTGATTTTTGCACTTTTACACATCTCCACTGCTGGGAAGATAATTGAGAAGTTAGCCAGAATAAATGAAGTTTCAAGTCTAGTGGGCCAGCCAATACCTTCCAAATTCAAGGTGTTTTTATGAAGCTGGATTTTAATTTGTTGGCAGGCTGAAGCAGTGGGACTTATTCGGCTGAGTAAATTGGATTAAGAGTAGAATCAGCTCGAAGCATGTCTTGGGGAATGCTGAGGGCCCAGCTCCCCCTGGACAGCCAGAGACTTGCTTTAGATTTATGCTAAGACAGCTTCCAAATTGCCCTCCTTCAAAACTCCCAACTCACTTCAGGAAGTGTGGATCACTGACCCAACAGCCTATTAACCGTGTTTCCCTTCCTCATGCCCATCGCCTTAAAAACAACCAAGATCTAATCAGAGGTTGAACTAGACCTTCGGATTGTCAGCACCAATTGATTACACTTTATTAGAATAATGGGACTAAATCCAAGCTTCATTAAAAGGAATTCCCTCTGCTTGAAACCCTTTTTGCTGAAGACCTTTCAATTACAAGCCCTTATGGCACACACAGGGAATCCTGCTCACTTTGATATTTTTCTCATTAGGAATTAACAGTCATTTGTTCTTATTTCCATATGCAAAACCCAAGCCTTGTCGGCTCCTGGAGAGGACAGAAAATGGCCCAGTCTCTAGGTTTAGAAGGAAGCAGGGGATACAGATAATTTAAACCATAGCTATCTTTGTTAATGTCTTAATTTGTTACCTTCTCTGTAATTTGTCACTGGTCCATTGCTTTTAACATTCACATTCACTTCTACATATCTTTAGTCCCTCCAGGAAAAACAGGTTTCATCCTTATATTAAAGGAGAGGGCTTCCCTGGTGGTGCAGTTGTTGAGAGTCCACCTGCTGATGCAGGGGACACGGGTTCGTGCCCCGGTCCGGGAGGATCCCACATGCCGCGCAGCGGCTGGTCCCGTGAGCCATGGCCGCTGAGCCTGCGCGTCCGGAGGAGCCTATGCAACTGGAGAGGCCGCAGCGGTGAGAGGCCTGCGTACCAAAAAAAAAAAAAAAAAAAAAAAAAGGAGAATAAAAACCAGGTTTAAACTAAAAATCTTTCAAGTTATAGCTAACGATTCTTCAAGGGAAAAAAAATCTACCAAATGCCTTCCCTGGTGACCTGAAAATAGAGATCTGCAGAGATAAGAGCTCATCTAGAAATAGGGTTGAGAATTTGAGTCCATGGTTAGAATGCTGCAGTTTGAGGTGAACACGAAAACCATGCTTCCCTTTAGAAGTAAAACGAAGCATTGAAAATTAAGGAAATTAGTTCTACAGAAAAGACTTCCCAACTGGATTTATGTGACATAGGACAGCCTGAATTTGGTAGGCATGTTCTTTGGTATATCTGTGTGTACACATACACACACACCACACCTGAAGCCAAAAGGAAAAAGAAACAGTCAAGGAAGCACTTCAAGAAGGCTTTAGAGCAAAAAAAAAAAAAAAAAAAAAAAACCCTACACAGCACATTAAAAATGCTGAGGAAGTGAAGAACTTAATTTCTGACAGCATTTTAATGCATGGTCCAAAGTACCAAAGTATGCAAAAGGTTGAATACATTCATCACAAACAGTTCTGTTTTCTCTCTTTACACCAATGAGGAATTACAGGATTACCAATGACCTTCCTCCCAATGAAGCTCCGTAATTATGGTCATTTATTATACAACTGAGATGAATGGATGGGATTTACATAGAATAAAAATATTATTTAACAGCTGCGTTATTGATGTGTGAGGTGTAATTTTAATTTATTTAAATGCTATAAATATATTGTTAATGTATTCTTTTCAAATTAACCTCCTGAACAACACACTGGCAAAACTTCAATTAATATTGTGCTAAAACCTATTTTCTCATGTTGTGTGGAGCTGTGTATGGCTAAAAATATGTACTGCTATGATGCCTCGGCATACTTTACCAGTGTATTTTACTTTCCTCCTTGGTTCATGATTTCAATTTGAAATTGAATTTCGATTGGAATCATTTAGAAAAATATATCTTCCCTTAAATAAAGGGTCCCTATTTAACTTTAAAATTGTTTTTACTGTAAATTCCAAATGCAGTGATTTGAGGAAAATTCTACATATGTACGTTCATTTGGCATATCGCAATATTTTTAAATATTTAGCATATTTCCACTGAAATGATAAAATGGGAAAAATATTTAAGCCAACAGCTCTATCTAATTTACGTAACATTTTAGCATAATCTCAACAAGCCTGCAAAGAAACCATTAGCTATATATTATGTTGAATCACTAGGTACCAAAAGCATATTGTATGTCTATATGCAGAGATAGACTTATGTATTTTATTTCTGGGTTTATCTTTTTTGTATTCTGTCCATTTGCCCCTGGCTGTCATTATTCCATGCTCATCGACAGAAGAGTTATGGTTTGCAAAAACCTATCAGGTAGGCTGGACACTAGATAATTGAGGTGATGATCAGCCCCAGCAAAAGACAATTGATAGTGATAGTGTCAGAGGCTGCACCTAACAAGATCTGTACCCTCTGTCTCCTTTAGCCTTTCTCTGGAATGGACCGAATATGGAATAACATGGACATGGCTGATGAGCATCCCGAGACGGGATGACATTGCGTAATTCTTCCTGGAACTGCAATAGGATGGGGGTGTCTTTTGACACTGAAGCAGGTTATTAAATAGAAGTGTGAACTATTAGGAGATGATCTTGACCCTCAGTACATTTTTATCAAAGTCAAAAAGTATTTGACACCACTGAACAGCCTACCACAGGCACAAGAGGAGAAATGCTTTATTATGGAAATTTATACTACGTTCTTCAAAACAGAAGAATTCAGAATATATACATTTCTAAATTGATAACAGTTTGTAGGACTCCCAGTCATTAACAACAGTTGTACATTAAGTATGCTCTGGAGTGATATTGTAAACGAGATGATTAACCAACCTTAATAAGAACTTCCTAAATTAAAAATTTTAAAATTACATTTGAAAATAAGGATGATTTTAAGTTGCTTTTGTGCTAACATGATTTAACACAGCTTTTCCTAAGAGGCTTTTCAAATCCACTCTCATTAAATGCAGAGATGCCTTGCGGATGAAGGAGATTTTAAGGTATATACAGAACAGTGTAAATGCAGATTTTCTACATAGACTGTAAGATGCCTTCTAGATTTTTGTCAGGCAGCTACCATAGTCTCCGAGGCTGTTTTCCTTATACCCTGTTCACCTGTTCTGACCTTTTTTTAAACTGAGGGGCCACCACAATTCTTACAACCCCTACCTTCCCATCAATTTATAAGTCTAAGTACTGCATATTGTAACACTTTAATTGCAGGGACAAAAACTAATGGAGCCCAGTGACAATGGACTTAAGCCCAGAAGGATGAAGAAAGTCCTAGTTTTGCATGGCTATTAAACACCCTATAGTCTATATAAAAATATGCCAAGTTGAGGCTTGATAGTAATAAAATAGTATGGGTAATGCCCTCAATCCTGGCTGAATGAACAATGCCCCCTGATTGGGTAATTGACAAACTACACACTGTAACACACTCTAAGAATAGCCCTGCTTTTTCATTATGCTGAACAATAGGTTAACTAGATAACTCTGCACTTGGCAAAATTGCTTTCCACTGACTTCAAACCATCTTCTTTTCTCCTCAAGCTACTGCTCCCTGTGATATTTCAGCATTCTTCTCCCCAGCAGTGCACTTTCAAAGCCAGTTATATGCTAGCTCAGTGGTACTCAGATTCTCTCTGTTTTACCTTTCCCCAGGGTCAATTGCCTTCCGGAGGGAACCAACATAGATTAACAGGAAAGATATACTGCCTGATTCATGGCATTTACAGAGGGCTTCAAATGCACACTGACTCTTCTGGGATTGATGCTGTTTCAATCAGAATCCTGTCTGCAATTAGTAAATAATTCCTAGTTCTGAAAACAGAGTCCTTTTAGACAAAATGCAAGCAAAAGGCATATCTTTAAACCCTTGGGTATGTTGCTCACTTTTTAAAATGCTTATAGATCTGGTCACATTGCCCAGTGGACCAAAGCATTTGGAGTTCATGCAAGAATTTCTGAAGCATCTCTTTTCTGCCTTCCTGTCAGCGTGAGTCAGCATGGCCGGCAATACCTTAAACAAAGCTCTGAGGCCTCCCTGCCAATCCCCGCTGTGCAGCTGGGGAGGTGAGGCCTGTTCACTTAATACAGGATATGGACTGATTTATAACAAAGTGATAGATATAACTATTGTCATTGGAATTACACTGAGTTATAGCGACATAGTTTTCTGTTCTACAAGCCACTCCCCATATGTACCATAACTCAAACCCTGAATGACAATAATGCTATCTATGAAATTTATATTCATGATTATAAATTAATTCTTTTTTTGGCTGGACCACCAGCAGCATCGACTTGTAATTTCCAAACAGCATTTGTGGCATTAACTTGGGAATACTATCCATCAAGTCTGATGACAAACGTGGAAGATGATGGTCTTGCCCGCCTCTGGCTCAAGCGGCCGGTTGTGTTCCAGAGGAGAGAGAATGCTATAACAGAGGAGATGGGGGTGGGCGGCCATCTCCTGTGCAGCCTGCCTCACAAAGAGCGACAATAACAGACTGTGGAGCAGACCTGCCATTTCAAAAAGGGAGGAGGGATTCAGGGTGACTTTTTGCCAAAACCATCTAGATCCTGCTGATAATAACAATGGCTGCTATTTATGGGGATGCTGGTACATTCCAAGTGTGCTACATTCATTATCTCAAAGCCTACCTATAATCTAGCAAGGGGTATTATTGTACCCATTTTATAGATGCAAAGACTGAGGAGCAAAGGGGTTGAGTGGCTTACCAGACATCATAGAACTAGTGAGTCAGGATTTGAATCCAGGCCTGTCTAATTTCAAAGAGCTAAGAGTTTCCACAGATACAGGTTTTCAAGATTGGATTTTCCAAGTATGATACAGAGTGACCACCATCATCAACAACAAAAAGCATCTTGGTTTGTTTATAAGAAAAGATAATCATTCTAAATAACTGGGACTAGTTGGATCTCTAATAAATTACCATTTTAACCAGAGTTCAGCAGAAAAGCAGTAACTAGTTTAGGTTCTGGGGTCAGACTGATTTGAATTCAAATCCTGGAGTTGCTACTAACTAGTAAGTCACTTAACCTGGTTAGGGTTTGGTTGCCAGGCTTGTAAAAAAATGGGGGTGGGGTAACTTGTAAACACCAAGTCAGAATGCTGGTTTTAAGGACAGTGGAATATGTTCACACAAACTTACATGACAAAAATCAACGTCCCCTGACCGTATATGTGGACTCCTCCACAAACTCTTGCACTTCTTGAAAATTCTGAAATTCCACACTGTCTTTTGCCCTCAAGACCTTGGAGGATCCTATTCAGGGGTGGAGGGCAGGTGGAGGAGAGGGAAAGAAAGGAAGGCTGAACAGGCACAGCAATGCCAATGCCTAAGTTTCCTCATCTGTAAAATGGGAACCATGGTATTTTGCAGTCTGAGAGCTTTTAATCACACCACAGGTCTCCTCTGGAATCCTTCCACCCTCCTCCCCACCCAGCCTTCCTTCAAGATCAGCCTTTATCCCATCAAATAGCTCTCCTGCCTCTCCACCCTCTCTCTAACCTACTACACACACGTTCTCTACCCCAGGCATCAGGGTGGCTGGCTTTCCCATCTCTCCTTTAGACCTCTTACTTCTACTTCATTTTCTCATACACTGATATCATTATTTCCATTTATGTAACATGTATAATGTTACATACAATTATTATGGACATAATATGTAATAATATACGCCTTTACAAAATGATAATGTGTAATGTCATATTACATAATAATCTGTATAATAGTTTATACACATTATTTCCACTTACGTACTTATTTCATCAGGTCTTAGGTTTATACTTGCTTCCCTTTCCCACGGCACCTAGCCCAGAGCAGATTTCCAAAAATTAGGTTGATCTGAAGCCTAGCTTCGACCCACAAAGCCAAATAAAAAGTGAGGCCCAATTGTTCCCACTTCCTGTTCAGTTTTAGAATGACTTATTTTAGTCTTTTCTAGAATTTGTTTAGTTCTTTATTTCAAGACAGCATCTGGCCACATCCCCCCAACACACCAACCCACCAGCCAAAGACATCCAGGATCTTTCCTCAGGTCTAGCCTCTCCCAGCTATGAACTTCCTCTCCTCCTTCTCAGATTTTTGTTTTATCTTATCTTCTGTTTGCTTGGGTTTTTTTTTTTTTCCATTATGAAAGCTTTTTCAGTCCTCATTCATTCATTTATTTGATAAATATTATGTCATTTACCCTCTCAAAACTCTTCATTAACTTTCCATGAGGCTCAGGATATATATAAACCTTTTCATGTGGCCTATGGGCAGGGTGACCTTACAGTTTATCATTCAAACTGGGAACTTCTGAGGGTTAAAGAGGGTGCTATTAATAACTATGCCAGGGTAACAGGTGTCAACCACAACAGTTCTGGGCAAAGTCCTCTAAAAGGCCCTGATGATCTGGCTCTTTCTGGCCCTTCCATTGCCCCTCTTTCTCTTTTTTTTTTTTTTTTTTTCTGTACGCGGGCCTCTCACTGTTGTGGCCTCTCCCGTTGCGGAGCACAGGCTCTGGACGCGCAGGCCCAGCGGCCATGGCTCACGGGCCCAGCTGCTCCGCGGCATGTGGGATCTTCCCCTACCGGGGCACGAACCCGCGTCCCCTGCATCGGCAGGCGGACTCTCAACCACTGCGCCACCAGGGAAGCCCGCCCCTCTTTGTCTTGCTCATGCTACCTCTGTCCGCTTTTAGCTCCTCCAGGAGGCCAGCTCTTGCCTTCTCAGGCCCCCTCACGTGCCCTTCCCTCTGCATCTTTTCCCATCTCCCACACCTGGTCCTTCAGGTCCTCCTGATGGTTTTCCTAAACCCCCTGTTCTTGACTCTCATAACCTCCCCTTGCTTCCTTTCATAGCACCTACCCCGGTTCACATCTATGCTTCTATTTCTGTGCTGTCTGTGCTTGGGGGTGTTCATGGCAGCAGGGACATGTAGGTTCTATTCATTTCTGAATACACTCCCTGCACTTGGCACAGGCTTAGGGATGCTCAGTAAGTATTTACTGAGATGCTTGTTTCCATCCATTAATTCAATCAATACAACAAATATTTATTAAGCTCCTACTGTGTGCCAGGATCTGTGGTAGACGGAATAACAAAATAACAGGCAATTATAAGTTCAGTCTAGAGTGATCAATAGACACACACAAAAAGAGTTCCAAAACAATGTAAACAGGCTATAACTTGGAAGAATACCAGGCTAGGAGCAGAGAGAAGAGAGGGCTTCACCTCTCTGGGTGGGGTCACCCCAGAGCCCAGAGGCTGAGCTCAGTGGGTGGGCTGAGTTCTCAAGGAAAGGGAAGGTAGCATGTGCTATGAGAACGGGGTGTATGGGAGATTTGATGAGGGTACAGGTGGGGTGGGGGACCAGAGAGTTGATGGAAAGGTGATGGGTGATACTCCTCCAGACAGGGAGTGAGGAAGTGCCTGGTCAGCTTCCTACTAAGGGGATGCCCCTGACCCCACTCCCTCACAGTGGACAAGGGGGTGCTCAGGGTCCTGCTTTATTCTTCGCCTCCTTCCTGTCAAGTCCTCCCTGACTCATAGCCAGATGGCCTTCCTTCCCAGGAGGTAGCTCTTCTTCCAGGTTCCCGCTGGCCCAGGGTCATCTCTCTTAACTCTGGGAGTGGCCTACTCTCTGAGATTCCCTATCTTAGACGCCTTCTTGGAAGCAGACACCTGCCCTCTGGGTTACCTCGTGGGAAGCAGACTTACTCCCTTGCAAGGCTTCCAAACAGGGACATGCATTCACCAGGAAGGTTTCTGCACGGTTCTGACAGAGCAGGGATGTGGCTGTAAGAGGCTCTGGCGAACCCACTTGGACGGCTGCCCCCAGGTAGAAGGCGGCACCTTTCACAGTTATGATCCTGTTAGGGACCGCGGGGCAGGGGCTCTCCTAGGCCACCTTCTCAGAGGGGATTAGGGGGAGTAGAAAGGCGGCGTGAAGCCTGGGCCCCTTTGACTTTGCCGCCTGGGGCCCCGGAGAAGCCTCGGGAATCCCAAGAGCCCCTTCCCTCGGAGAATCCATTTCAACGGTGGCAGAGACTCCTCTGCAAAGATGCTGCGAGGGATGCTGCGAGCCATCTACAAAACAAAGATCTCCCGGGGGAGGGCGGAGGTCCAAGCCACAGAGGAGAACTAATCCTCCTTTGGTTCATGGAGATGGCCCTTTCTCCTAAAAATCTATGCTCCCGGACCCGGAATGTGCTGGTTAGCGGTGCCACGTGGGACCCCGGGTGTCCTGCGGAGCCTTTATGTTACTGAGGACAACCTAATCTGTTTACCCAGGCTCTGACTCAGAGAGATGCGGGAGGGTGATGGCCTAAATGGGTCCCTTTTTGGCAGGAGGCCATCTTTAAGAATAATAGTAATAACAGCTCCCATTTGATTAAGCACTCGCTGTTACTCACTCCATAGAGTCATTTACATCTATACTCTCTAGTCCTTAGAATCAAGGCTCACAACTGGTAAACAGAAGGGTCTGAAGCCAAATCCAGGGCCGTCTGACTGACATGCCCTATCCATTGTGTGACACACCACCCTTTCCCTGAGAAGGACAGGAGAAAGGCTGGAGATAACTTGGTGGCATCATGGGGGGTTACCACCTTCAGTAGACTGTGGACCATAGGTGTTTACCCCAGCTCTGTCCATACACACAGGATGAGCTGATGATGGAAGAACATGGGGCTTGGGTGCAAACTTGGGCAAGTCTAGTGTTAATTGTAAAATCAGGACAATTCCTGCTCGACCTGTCATGGAACTAATATAAAGAGAATTAGTGAGTTTACAAACTGTGTTCCCTAGAACCTAGCTCAAGCTTCAGTGAGCATTAAAAAATCACCTTGTAGGGCTTGTTAAAATGCAGATTCCCTGGCCTCAGCTCAGAGATTCTGAATTAGCTGGTCAGTAAGAGGCTGGGGAATCTGCATTTTACCCAACATCCCTGGTGATTCTGTGACTGATGAGAGAGAGCAGTTGTTGAGAAGCCCTGGCCTGGCCGGGTGGCAACGCCTCTGGGGTGGGTATTTGTGGGCGGGAGGAGAGGGAGTGCACAGGTAGGATCCAAAGTCCCCCAGCCCGGCTTCACCCAGAACACTGTGCTTTGATCTCTTTCACTTACTGTGTTTTCAAATAAGATTTCATTTGAAGGAGAATTACATGACTTAAACTCTAAAATAAAAAATAAAACAAGATCACGGTGCACTGCTACACGTGAAAATGCTTTGGATAAGTTAAAGGTGCTCTCCAGATATGAGCAATTTTAGTCAAACCTTGGAGATCTGCAACCCTCAGGGAATGAGCCATTCTGGTGAGCCTAATTTTCCCGATGGCATTAAAACTTTTATTAAATGTTAATCGTTTCGTCGGGAATATGTGACACTCTTTCCTGCCTTTTAAAACAGAAAATGAAGGACATGATTTAACCATTGTTTGAAAACTCAGGACCACCAGTTGGACATGGTGTGGCCATCCCAAATGTTTGTTCTGCCAAGCTTGACAGGGAAAGTAGATCCCTTAGATGCTGCTCTCAGCCTCCCTACACGAGCCAGGGTCTATGCAACATCTCGTCAGAGGCAAAACAGCGTGGTGAAAACAGGAGGCACCAGGGATTCGGGGGTGGG
>NW_020172732.1:2744178-2796842 GCF_003031525.2 Neophocaena asiaeorientalis asiaeorientalis | reverse complement strand
GTGTTACAAACTCCACTGGCTTCAGGGGCCAAGCAGGTAGGGCTGGTGGAGAACAGGAGGACAATGCCTGCCTAAAGGCACAGCCAAACAGTGTCAGCAGGCTGGGAATGCAAGTGTGAGGGCCCATGGCTATCAGGTCCTCTAAGTTTTCAAGAAAAGCTGAAAATCTGGATTTTTCTGTGAAATCTCTGGATTTCATAAATGTTGGCCCCTGTGGTGGATGGGGTCGGCTGGCTCACTCGTTTTCCACCCCACTCTCCTTCTAGGAGGCCTCCTGTCCTTCAGACACCAGCATGTGAAACACTACATTTCCTACTTCTTTACGGTTGGGGTTTTGGGGTGTGGATTAGGTTGTGTCAGTAAGATTGAGTCACAGTGGTGAAAGGCAAAGTGAGGCAGAGTCCCCGAGTCCCCTTCTGGAGCCCTAGCAGTAAGGGAGTCTGGAAACAGAGGTCAAACGGAAGTCACCTGTGGGCACCTTGGCTCTAACACTTGCGAGACAGCCGAGTAGCAGCTGCCAGGGTGGACACCCAGGGGCTGCCCTCAGGGGGTGAAGCAGCTAAATGCCCACCTACACCCACACTTTCTCATCGACCTTCTCCCCACGCCCCTCCCCCACTCCTGAGGGACCCTCGATTATTCACAGACTCTGCAGAATCCAGGTCTCTCGAATTCTCCTCTGGACACAATGCTCGTGCTTCTCCCAGCAAGAGGATTAAGGACATACTCTTCTGGTTTCCAAAGCGGGGGTTGTTATTCTTCAGGTGGGGTCCTGCCAGGATGGTTGGCACGCTGAGCCCTCTGCTTCTTCCCTCCATCTCTTTCAGTGTGTTCCAAAGGGAGCAGCAGGGGGCTTCTAACAAGGGTTCAAGTTTCTAACTCTGTTACCCTTGTGCTGCCCAAACGGGATTTTATCTGCCCAACCAGTGTGTGCACGGGAAAGATCTAGGGACTCTTAAGGACATTGAAGGGCGGCCATTTCACACATCACAATAGCTGTTATTTACCAAGGACCTATTATGTGTCAGACATCATCTCGAATCCTCACAACAAACCTGAGGGGCAGATACTGCTGCCCCCATTTTACAGATGAGGTAACCGAGGCTCGTAGAGGTTTGTGACTTCCCCAGGGTCCCACAGATGATAAGTGACAGAGCCAGAATTCAGAAACAAACTCTTTTTTCTTTATCCTGATGAACCAGGGTGGTGGGTTACTCCTGGACACAGCAGATTCTCTTTTAAGGTTGCTCAGACGCCTGGGAGGGCCGGCGAGTGGGTTCGATAATGTGATCCTGCCTCCTAGTGGTCAGGTCGTGGCACGGCTTTTCACAGATGGGGCCAGGAGGCCTGCTGCCGCTGGGGCCCAGGCAGCTGATTATTTCAAGGGTGGGCTTGGCCACTCTGGGACAGTGAGGCCTGAGAGCAAGTGAAAGCAGCTGTCTTCCGTTCTCAGATATAAAATTGACCCACTGACTCTCCTCCCTTCTGCAGGGCACCTGCTAAACTTTTTACATCTGTTGCTTCTGTTCCCACTCTCTCCCCAGGTGGTGATTACCTGCTATTCCTTATTAATCAGTTCTCCAGAACTTGGCATGAGAAATCATTCCCCAGTTATACTTTGGAAGGTGCTGCTGAGAACATTATAGTTAACCTGATCTGAACAGCTTAATCACCTTGAGACCTTGCTTTTAATAATAATTATTGTTATATGTATTATATACATAGTTCCTTTTAAACCTTCTAGCAACCTTCTTCCAAGTTAGCACAATTTCCATTATTTTTTTCAATGCAAAAAATAACATTGTCTCTCAATAAAAATAGCTGCTTCTGAGACCTTCCTCGGATCACCTGTACTGAGGATTTTGAGCCCCAGACACCTGACACCTTTCTTCCAGGAGCACGTGTATCCCGCACTCTGTCATGCCAATTAGCTAAACAAAAGGTTTGTCTCTCCCTCTCCTGAAAATGCACATTTCCCTGTTCTGAGCATGTGTGTTGTTAGATGCTGTGGGTCTCAGTGGGACCTCTTCCAGCCCCTGGTGACTTTGAGTGGCAGCAACATTCTCTGCTGAGAGTGAAGAGCCCCTGCATGGCCAGGCCACCTGCTACTGTTGCTTCTGTAATGATCTCACAGCACAGAAGTCCTGATTTTTGTTTAAAAAAGTATTCATTCTAGTGGCTCTGTAATAAACCATTAATTTGCATATCCCTTCCCACCCCAAAACCGTATGTTGCTTAAGCCTAGAAAATAAGTTACTTTGTGACATTTTTTGACCTTTTATTTAAGAGTATCTCCTGTCTTATTCACTTAAAATGCATTTTTCTCTTCCAAGCCTAGCTAATGCCTACCCTTGCATTGGTGCTCTGCTCAGGCATTGCCTCCTCTGGGAAGCCCTCCCTGACTGCTTGGGATGAGTTACGTCTCTTCCTGCCCTGCCCTCAGTAAGCACAGGGGCTTATTGAGAAACGCCAAACAATATAATTAAGGTGGAAGTATATATATGCATCCATGTATAAAATTCAAAAAGAATCAATAAAACTTGAGATAAGTAACTTCTGATGTTAGGGAAAGCTGTAGTTCATATGGGTGAGCAACAGAACCTTAAAGTCATTTAAATGTTTCGTTGTACTAATAGTTGCAGCTCCCTTTCTAAAACTCGGCATTTTGATAACACTATCAAGAACCATATTGAAAAATGGTACTTGCCCAAGAGACCACAAATAAATACATGCTTAAATAAAACTAAAGAAATTTAATTAAGTGTATGAACAGTTATACTAACTGATTTCTCCAGGAAGCCAGTGGGAAATTATATCTAACAAATAGCTACAGAATAAGGTCTGTTGTTGAGAAGTTATTAACCTAATCAGATAATCAGATTTCACCACCAACCGTAGCCATCTGATTTGCCCATGTCAAAGTAAAACCACTGTTAACCCTTCTTAATGAAATCGGAATGGGGAGGAGGAAGCCAGGCAGCTCATTTCAGAACAATATCTTTCTTCATAAATAAGGCTTACAGAGGATCCCCTGATGGCGCAGTGGTTGAGAATCCGCCTGCCAATGCAGGGAACACGGGTTCGAGCCCTGGTCTGGGAAGATCCCACATGCTGCAAAACAGTTAAGCCTGTGCACCACAACTACTGAGCCTGCGCTCTAGAGCCCGTGAGCCACAACTACTGAGCCTGCGTGCCACAACTACTGAAGCCTGCACGCCTAGAGCCCGTGCTCCGCAACAAGAGAAGCCACTGCAATGAGAAGCCCGCGCACCGCAATGAAGAGCAGCCCCCGCTCGCCGCAACTAGAGGAAGCCCACACGCAGCAAGGAAGGTCCAGCACAGCCAAAAATAAATTAATAAATAAATAAATTTATATATATATAAAAATGAGGCTTACAAACATTTTTCTTCCCCTAACTCCAAAGCAAGACTTTACCATTCCTCAGTAAAGATCTGAAACTATTCAGCTTTTTTTTTTTTAAAGGATGAAATTGGAAATGAAATTCATAGATGTTTTCTCCTCACTAAAGTCATTGACAAAGGGGGAAATAAACAAATAGGTTTTGCTCTCAAAATTTCGTGAAGCAAATTTGTTCCAAGGCTGAGGTGCTCCTTGCCAGTTTTAAACCCAAGGTGCATTTTTTATAGCCAAGAACTAAAAGTCTGAAACACAGCGATCCACAGGATAATGGAAATGCTGACACAACCTTCACTTCGGCAGCAGGAATGGTGCCACTATAATTTATGGAGAACACATTTTGGTTTTGTCAGGTTTTTACACATAGACTGTTATAAATCTGAAGGAGGACTGTCTTGTTAAAGCTTCAGATGGCACGTGTTAGTATTGGTTACGCATCGTGTCCTGTGTTTGGAACGGCAACCGGAGAACACAGTTTATCCCGATGGGAAGAGAGGACACTGAATCCTGCTTTATTTTCAAAACAATATTCTCTGATTAAAAGCATCATGGTCATCATCAACATGATTATAACCAGCTAAAAGATCCTAGTAAAGTTGTCCATCCTCAGGCAGACCTCCTTTCCTTCCTTTCTTCACCGACGCGTTCATTATTTGACAGATATTTATTGAGGATATTCACTGTCGTGGCTTGTCTCCTGCAATGGAGATAAAAGGATGACTCTGATGCAGTCTCTGCCCTCTAGGATCTTATATTTTGTGGAAAGAAAGATTTTTAAAAAACACTGTGTGTCTATAGATTGTGTGTGTGTGTGTGTGTGTGTGTGTGTGTGTGTGTGTGTGTAGTACTCCAACACATCCTTAACCAAAGGGAGATGAGTCTTACTGCCAACTCCCACAGTGGCGAGGGACCAAGCAACAGATGATGAGCCCCGCTTTTGTGGGAGTTTTTGGGTGGTTGGTGAGGAATATAAAAGGTTAATCTCAGAGGTCTGGGTGGTGAACGTAGACTCCATTCTCTGGAGTTCTAGAATTGTTTTATTTAGGGGAAGGAGAAGATTACTGGGTTACCCTGAAGACCAATCTGTCTCTTACCCTATTATGCTTTTGCTGTGCTTATGATGATTTGTACAGAGCAGTCATTCTGTGGTTCTCTCTGAAAGGAGTTATTCATGTTGATCCTCTTTGCTGTGGGGTTTTCTTTGGGGCAACTGTCATTATTGTAAGACTCAGAATAGGTAGAAACTGTTATAAGCATAGGGATAAAGAGAGCAGACTTGTCTGTCCACGCCATTATTTTCTAAATGTATGGCTTCAAAGCCTCAGAATTTGTACTCTGTGAAATGGGGCTAAGCCAAGGCCATCCCTATGATGAGTAGGGACATCACAAGAGGAGTAGAGGGAGAAGTACCAGAACACTGCAAAAGGATGCCCCTAAATGTTACATGAACTATGATATGTGTTCTAGTGGAATACCATGCCACCATAAAAATGATGTTATAAAGACCATAATAAAAGCCAACATTTATTGCATACCCACTAAGCTATGTGTGCTTTTTCCATTATTTCATTTGGTTGTCACAATAATCTTTTTTTTAAAATACATCTTTATTGGAGTATTATTGCTTTACAATGTTGTGTTAGTTTCTGCTGTAGAACAAAGTGAATCAGCTATACGTATACATATATCCCCATATCCCCTCCCTCTTGCGGCTCCCTCCCACCCTCCCTATCCCACCCCTCTAGGTGGTCACAAAACACCGAGCTGATCTCCCTGTGCTATGCAGCAGCTTCCCACTAGCCATCTATTTTAGAGTTGGTAGTGTATATATGTCCATGCTACACTCTCACTACCTCCCAGCCTCCCCTTCTCCACCCTTGGGTCCTAAAGTCCATTCTTAATGTCTGCATTTTTATTCCTGCCCTACTACTAGGTTGGGTGTCACAATAATCTTTTGTTAGGTGAGGAAACTGAGCCTTTAAGTGTTGGGCAACTTGCCGTGGGGTGACCATACATTCTGGGACAGTCTCACTTTGTGCCTGATGTCTTGGATTAATTATGAACAGTTTCTCCCTCACTCCCAAATGTGTTCCTATTTGGGTGATGAGTTACCCAGGGTCACACAGCTAGTAGGTGGCAGAATCAGGATTTGGACCCCTACAGGTTGACTCAAACCCACATTCTTAACCACTATGGTATACATATGTCTCCTACAAAGTTTTTGTGGGGAAAAAAGGAGAGTGCAAAATTGTATGTGCATTTTAATCATAATTGTTTTTAAAGCATTCTGTGCATAGAAAAACTCTGAAAAAAATGCATGAGTGATTAGATATGGATGTAGAGAATATAATAGATTTTTAAAATAGTTCTTTCTACTTTACAAGTTTTCTAAATTCTCTTCAATTAGAATGTATGACTTTTATAATGAAAATAATATTTTTAAAATGCAGGCATAAAAAGTAACTCAAGTAGTATTTCATGAATAAGTATTACATGATATTTTAGATACTATCAAAAATTAAGTACAATAGGGCTTCCCTGGTGGCGCAGCAGTTGAGAGTCCGCCTGCCGATGCAGGGGACACGGGTTTGTGACCCGGTGCAGGAAGATCCCACATGCCGCGGAGAGGCTGGGCCCGTGAGCCATGGCCGCTGAGCCTGCGCGTCCGGAGCCTGTGCTCCGCAACGGGAGAGGCCACAACAGTGAGAGGCCCGCGTACCGCAAACAAAAACAAAAATTAAGTACAATAAAGCCAAAAAGAAATGAAGAGGGAGGAGGAGGAAGAGAAGAACAAGGAGAAAGGAAAAGAGAAAGCCTTTGGACTAAGAGTCGTGAAACCAGAGATAGGAATCTGTAATCACTCCAACTGGCCATGGTGTGGCTTTGACCTTGTTTCCTCAGAAGCTCTCAGAGGCTCAAATTTAAGGGAGAACACAGTGTAATAGTTACAAACGCATGTCTTACAGCCATAAAAAACATTTTAGGGCCAATTGGAAAGATTTTAATACAGACTGACTATTAGATGATATTTTGGAAAGACTGTCACTTAAAATTTTTTTTTAGCTAGGATGATGGTATTGTTATTGTGAGTTACATGAAAGAATGTCCTTCCTCTTGGGAGATGCATGCTGAAATATTCAGGGAGGAAGTGTCATCATTATCTCCACAACTTATATTGAAATGGTTCAGGAAAATACATAGTGTGTGTGTGTGTGTGTGTGTGTGTGTGTGTGTGTGTGTGTGTAAAGAGAAAGAAAGCAAATTGGCAAAATATTAACAAATGCTTCATCTACTTGGAGGAGAGATGGATGTTCACTATACTATACCTTGAAATCTTTTTGTATGTTTGGTAATTTTCAAAATAAAAGTTGGGATGGACTTTTAAAACATCTTTTTGAAATATTAAAACAAGAAAACAAAATTGAAAAAGCATGTATTAAAATAATAAAGAAAGAATCCAGGTTTTAAAGCCAGAAATTTCAATAGCAGGTAAGTGGCTTAAGTGCATTATAACCCTGAGCAAGCCTTTCTAAGCTTCAGTTTCTTCATCTGTAAAATGGTGATGATAATACCAACCTTACAGGTTTTTGCACAGGAGTAAAAGATTATGTGTGTAAAGCATTTACTACTGTGCCTGTCCACAGTTCATATGAGTGAAAAATAATCTACAAGTGACACAAATAGGAGCCTCATGAAGAGCTGTGGGCCTTTGAGGGATTCAAAACAAAGGAAGTCTTTCATTTTATAGCTCCATTTTCCACATAAATACCACTGAGCTTGACATTATATGGAAAATCCTAACTCAGAAAGTTGAGTAAGGTGGAATCATGGAATCATGTGGGCTAACAGTCTTTGTTGGCGCTGACCAAATCTACTCGGCCACTAGTGGATTTTATTGCAGTTGTGTTTGTCTGCTTGGCTGCTTTGTTGTGTTTTATTGTAGCCTCTTTTCTCGACCTCTGACCTAGGGTTCAAGTGAAGGGCAAAGGAGCTCAGGTTCAACCCATACACGTGGCTCCACTGGGCACCCCAGGGTAGTCAGAGCCCTCACAAGTGGAGGATAATTCGGGATGTCTTATATCAGTATCCTAACAAGACAAAACAACAAGATTCAAGTTAAGTAGTACTGGTGATGATTATAATACTAAAAAATAAAGCTTCAATATTTTACTCAAACACACATTTATTGAGTGCTTATTATGTATGCTTATAATGTGCTGAAGATGCAGAAATGAATAAAAGTCCTTGCTCATAATTTGGTGGTGGTGGAGATTGACATGTACATAATTTATGATAATGATATATTTGCTCAGCATTTTATAGTTTACAGACCATTTTCCCTATATTGCTTTACCCAGCTACCTCTGTAGCATCCGTGTTAGCAAAGTGTCTTCTCATTGACTCCCTTATTTTATCTTCACAAGGTGATGCCATGATACACACACTGGGTGGAGAAAGCTTCAGTTTAGGTCATCTGTATCATGACATATCAGCACCTCAACCCTTATTTAACCTAAGCCAGGACACCCATGTCTCACTCATCTTTGTATCTTAATTCTCTGCAAGGAGCCCAGAAGATAGTAGCTGCTCAATTAATGATTGTTGAAGGAAGGCAGAGAGGGAGGAAGGGTGGGAAAGAGGGAGGAGGAGAAGGAGGAAGGAAGGAAGGAAGGCGAGTCATTTAAACTCTAAGAATTTATCGGGTCCCTACCATGTACCTAACATGGGCTAAGCACTAGTGAAAATGCAAAAGAAGCTTAAGAGATGAAGTCCCTGTCCACAAAGACTTTTAGGCCTATGTCATCAAAATAATTTAAAGACAGTAAGTACAACTTACTTTTAAGTAAGTAAACAAAAAGTCTAAAGAAAAATGATTGCCCCAGGATGTGCACTTGATGACAAATCAAAGAAAAGTTGTAAGGAAACACAGTGTATTTGCAATTTAATTTAGTGCAAGTTCATGAGAGTGACTTCTCTCTTGATCTGTAACATTTTGCCAAATTAAACTAAGGTTCAGTTGGCAAAGTTGGCACCAAATAAAAATTCCAATGAAAAATCTCAGTGAACTGAAAATCCCCTTTAAACAGGAGCTCCAATGTCAGCATTACAATTTTACTTACATATTCAACAGCCGTCTCTCTTCATTCATTAACAAATAATAAACTAGCATCTCTTTTAAATATACAGGTATTGAGTTATATATGCATAAATTAACCTCACTCATGTAAAGAAGAAAAATCTATTTAAATCTTCATTTATCTTTTATTGGCTTTCCCACTTGTCATAAACAGTTTGTAACCAGAGATATATCATCATACTAAACATCATGTAAAACCTCTCACTCAATAATCCAAATGATATCCAGGTAATATATCCAGTGGCAACAGTTCTCAAATGGGCCATTTTATAACCTAGGCAAAGGTTAATCATCCTTAGCTTCCTAAGTGTGATCTTAACCGAACTCCAGCTGCTTAGCAGTGACTTTCAAACAACATCCTGTTTTATGGTTAGTTAATTATTCTTTACTAACATTAATGCATCCCATAACTGGGACCATCAAACAGTATGCTGAAAGAGATGTCTATTATCTTTATTGCTGTTGGATTTTTTTCCACACTTAAAACTTTTGTTTACAGCAGTCCTGTTGAACACTTAAATTTTATCTGTCCTTTACTGTGTTCATTTAGCTATGCCCTGCCCTTAATTTCCAAATGGATTAAGATAAGCCTCTAAAATATCTGTACAATGTAAGCAAATTTACTAAAGAAGTTAGGAAATTAAAGTAAAGAGAAATTAGGGGTAAAAAATGAGATCCTAGAGTGAACTTAGTGCCCTAAATGCCCTCTATTTATTGAAGTTAAACCACAAATTTGGCTCTGAACTTTCTAGCAACCAATACAATCAGGGAAATATCATTCATTCATTCATTCATTCTCTTATATGATAAGTATTTATTTCACATATTAGATGAAAGGCATTTTGTTGGACATTGATTATAGAGTATAGGATAAAGAGAGACTCAAATTTTCCCCTTGGAGATCTTGCCATCCAGTTACATAGACAAATTTTAACAGTTAGATATATAGTCATAAATTATGAAAATTTTATAAAGGAACAATAGTGTTCTAAGAGAGCAAGTATTAGGGAAGATCAAACTTTAGATTGGGGAAAGTGAAATTTAACCTGAGTTCTCCCTGAGTCGTCCCCTGGTTTCTATTCTTTCTTAATAATAGGACTTCAATCTTTAGCTAGGCATATTGCTGTCCCAATAAAACATTACATTTTCCAGCCTCCCTTGAAGCTGAAGATGATCATATGACTAAGTTCTGACCAAAAAATGTAAATTGAAATTCTGGGTGAGCTTCTGGAAATGGCTTCAAGACAGTGCCTTAGCTGGGAGAAGCATCCTTTTGTGGTCCCCTACTTCCTCCTACTAATGGCCTATGATGGCTGAAGCTCCGGTGGCCATTTTGGGCCATGACGTGGTCTTGAAGATGAAAGGCATGTACTGAGGATGGCAGAGAAGAAACAGGGGAATCTAGATGACACTCTGGAGAAAAACCCTAGACTCCCTATCCCTGTCTTCTACGTAAGAGAGATATATTTCTTGTCTAACCCACTGTTCTTTGAGTTTCACTATTTTATGTAGCTGAACATAAACCCAACTGATTCCACAGCGAAGAGAGTCAGGCAAAGGGTTGAGAAAGGAGGATTCCAATTAGCAGCCATGAAGTTGGAAAGGCCTTGGTTTACTTCAGGGACTGAAAGAAGATCAGTGTAGATAAAGCCGAACTAGTGACTATACATGACGAGGCAAAGAGATGGGCAAGCGCAGATCCCTCAGGCTCTGGGTTAGAATTCATTCCAAGTGCCACAGGAAGCATTAACATGAGGTCAGTGGTTTCCAAACCTTTATGTTGGCTCCTAAGTCCCTTCTTCAAATAAAATCACAAATGCAGAAAACAGATAAATGCAGAGCTGCTCTGGGTAGAAGCTGGAATCCAGGCCTCAGAGCCCATTCCCTCTCTTCCCTTTCTTCTCACTCCCAACTTCATAGCAGCTCCTGGAGCAAACTAGAAGACGCCTAAAATACAGTGTAAGAAACAGAGAATTATATGATTCATAGAATCCTTAAGGTAAACCAGGCACTCAGGAGAAACCAAGTCTTTCTAGTACTGAGACCAGAGAGAAATTTCTCCTGTGGGTCTTCACAGAGAGAAGTTGGTGATGGCTTGTTGGCCAAGGCTTCATGCCAAAACAATTCAGAGAAAGCAATTTTAAGGGTCAGGGAGAGGATAGCAGGGGTTGGAACAATGTAAAACAAGGCCACCCAGATATTTTGCCCTCCTGTGGGCTGGCTTAATCCAGGATAGCTTTGGCCTGGTCCTGGGATGCCTTTTCTCCCTCCCCATCCAGTAGGCCTCTATCAAGCTCAGTCTCAGTGGCAGTCAGGACAGCTGCCTGCAAGCCCCCTCTGGCGCTGTCAACAGGGGCTTCTCATGGGGCGGGCACCTCCCCCCTCCAAAGATTTCCATCACACACTTGTTAGGCCTGCAAATAAATTGGCAACGCAGCTGAATTTAATCTTTTGATTTCCCCTTGAGAACCAATTTCTCCAAGCTATTCCCATGTAGACAAAAAGATTTTGTCTCACTAAACCTGTTTATTGACCAAAACTGTCTCCTGTGCTCTGACCGCTGACCTTATCTGAATATTCAAATCTATTACAGATTGCAAGTTCAAATGATTTTGGTGCCCTCTGGAAGACCTGTTTTCATAGTGAGCTGATTACGAATGACAATATTATAAGGACTTTGAGATTCTACAAACAATTTGCACCCTGGATTTACAAACCTAATATATTCAGAAGTGTGAATGCTGCTGACACTATTTTTTTTTCTTGGAAGGAAAAGTTGGCTATCCATATGTAAATGCTGCCACTTCTGCTGGTCTACAGACCTCCCCCCTCACCACACTCTTTGTAACCCCTTTACTGGAATCTGCAAACAGTTCTGCACTGTAGAGAAAACATTTTGCATTCTGGGGGTTCTGGGCCTTCCTCACCCACCCCCAGTCATGTGATGGAAGTAAATGAGTCAAAAATATAGACTCTAGGACTTACATTAGCGCTGTCCTAGGCAAGCCACTTAATTCCTCTTTAATCTAACCCTTCTCAGCAACCAAGGAGGATAAAATAATTCTACACCCATCTTACAAAATTGATGTTTGGATGGAATTAATTAATTGATGATAAAGTTTTAAAAAGTCAAAAGGAGAACTTATAAGCTGTTTTTATTAAACAGACATGTTTTAAACAATGTAGGGCTTCCCTGGTGGCGCAGTGGTTGAGAGTCCGCCTGCCGATGCAGGGGATGCGGGTTCGTGCCCCGGTCCGGGAAGATCCTGCATGCCGCGGAGCGGCTGGGCCCGTGAGCCATGGCCGCTGAGCCTGCGCGTCCGGAGCCTGTGCTCCGCAACGGGAGAGGCCACAGCAGTGAGAGGACCGCGTACCACAAAAAAAAAAAACAAATAAACAAAAAAAAAAAACCCAATGTAAATACTCCTAAGAATAATGTTAATAATATTAAGCCCTAACAATTATTGAGTATTACATATGTCAGGCCCTATATAAGTGTCTTAAGTGCACTGTTTCACTGAATCTACAGAACAACTCAATGAGGTGAGTGCTGTTATTATACCCATTTCACAGTTAAGGAAAACTGAGGTTCAGAGGACTGTGTAACTTGCCTGAGGTCATACAGCAGGAAACTAAAACTGATCATCACTATACTCCATAGAATTTGCAAATTTTATTGAATTTTCAGCCTCTCCCTTAAAAATACGAAAGAAGAAGTGATGTGATCAGCTAATTGACAGCAATCCCCTCATACGTGTTCAACTCCTCAGTTTACTGACCATAGCTGAAACAGGCTTGGTTCTCCCATTTGCTCAGTGGGAAAGAGCTTGCTTATTTGTAGAGAATCTTGTTCTTGTCTAAGGAGTAGCACGTCAGGGAGAACCTGTTCATTTAGTCATTCTTTTTCTAATTTTTGGCAATTATCATGACCTGGAAAGCTAGCTAACATAAATAAGTTAAAAGAATTTGGTTAAAGGGAACCTCTAATCTCACACGTTATTAATACAGTTGGCAGTAGAGAGCATAACATCTTCTTTTCCACATACCTGTTGTTCCAACCAGTAGAAGGGAATTTTTGTCTCTGTTCTTGCTCTGATAAAATGAAGTACAACCGTTCCAAATCAGCTGGTAAAGTACAACCCTTCTGAAAGAAATGGCCTGTCCAAGCAACTAATATTCTAGAAGTTCAGAGTTGAAAACTCACTACAGGTAATTTATAGCCTGAATTTACTGAATGCCCTTCCAAGACAGCCTATTTAATCAAAGTTAACTGGTGAAAATTATGAAGGCTCTTAATTGAGCTCTCCTATGGTGGGCTTTCAAAACATCAGTGCAAGCACCACAGAAAATAACAAAATGAATAAACTACACTTTTCTCTAGTTCCATTTTCAAATACAACATCTGGAATGAAGAGTTTAGATCTCTAGGTGGTGATCTTCATGCATAGTATAGTGTTTGTCCTGAATTTCATTGCTTTGAAAAAAAGATATGAAAAGTCTTGATTTAGCTGGCATTTAATGTGATTTTTATATAACTTCTGTGATATAATCAGTTGCAATGGGAATCAGTGGGGAAACTTAAAGAGCAGTAAAACCTTCAGCTATTGTTCTTTCTGTGCTCTGATTGGCTTGCTCGGTATACAAAGCCGAAAAATCCCAGTTCACATACACCTACTCTATTTGTAGACACCCATAATGATTGAGTGTGGTCCAGCACCATCTTCTCTCCTCAGCCAGCCAGACAGGATTCAGGGAAGACAATAGGTATGTTGGAACAGCAACAAAGAATGTGTTGCTGTAAATCATGTTCCATTTCTGCATAGCTGGGAATAGTAATGCACAAGCCATAGACAAATATATTAATGTCTCCTGCTCTCCATAAAGGAAAAATCATGCACAACACACTCTTGATTGTTATTCCAAGATAGCCTTTTCTAGTATTCGATTCTTTGTTTTATTTTTTTAAAAAAAGCAAAACGCATATTTTACTATTATTTATAAGTATTTTTCCCCCTTTCGTTTGAGTCCATAATCATTTCTTTCCAGTAGATAAACACATTGTCTTTCCCACACACTGACTAGTGATGTGTTTAGAACTCAGGGGTATTAGACTTCTGGAGCCCTTAATGATATCAGAAAGAAGGTATCATATAAATGACCAGGTACTTCCCTACACCTAGTCAATTTGAATTTGGAAAATTATTAGAACTGTATGGAAACATAAAATGGAATACGCTCGCAGTACATTACATTTACATGTTTTAAATATGCCTAACCATGCATTTAATTTAGATTTAATGAAATAGTTATTATATGCAACCAAAACATCAGTGTTATTAAAAACAAATTTATGGAGGATTAACAGCTGTGTTATATGTCTATACCTACCTATGCCAGAGCCTTTCATTTTCAATAATGTGTTTTTAATCATTAACTTCTATTTCTTTAAATGCACAATAATTGGGTAATTCTCCTGACTGAGACTGATTAGGGTGCTCCTTGAAGTTTGGATAAATACCTATTGATAATTTAAATGGTATGAAATTGGCTCTGGAATCTATGCTATAGCAGCTCTTTGCATATTTATTCCATCTTTTAAGATTCATAATCAGCCAGTATGAGGCTAATAGAACCACAACGTGAACTCTAAGCTGCGTATCTATGGGAGGTATTTGCTGTTATTATCGACGATCAGAAAAGATATCAACATTTAGCCAAGGTTAAAGATTTTTTTTTATTGAGTTTTCTTTTTCTTTCTCTCCATTTTTCTGTAGGAAGAGTCATTTGAAAAGGCTACAGTCGGGGGGAAAGCAATGAAGAACAAATTGCTGTACATGAAGTTTCGTTTTTGAATAGCTGGGGAGATTAATTCACTTGACTGCAACTGGTTCATTACTACCCCCAGCTACCCAAAAATGAAATATCACGTATGGTACCATCTTTGCCCCATAGGTCATAATACTATAGTGATCACAGCAGGGCTGGGCTTGATTGTGGAAAATGAGACCACAGCCAACGCTCTCAAACACCTGCTGCCTGCCAAGGAGCTATCTGGGTGCTGTAATTGTGTTTACCTATTACCATGCCTTTATTTCATTACTTTGGACTTGCAGGATGCTGTAAAAGGAGACAGAATTTTGGAAGGTTCTGGAAACTCTAACCAATGAATGCTGTGTTTAGGGAGACCTTCCTCCTGTATTCTTAGAGAAAACAATTTATGCCTGCCTGCCTTCACCTAAAGTTTACGGCATATTCTCAAAGCCCTCACCAATGGAAGAGGCAGAGGAAGCAAATAAGGAAATTAACAGCCTTCGACCTGAAACTGGAAGCACTGTCCTTCCAAGCACCACAAGCCTTCGTTGCTTCATCTGTCTTAGGATGGATGAAGAATAAACTTGTGGGTCTGGGATCTTTGCCTCAGTCATTCTGTTCTATCTGGTTTCTCAGCAGCTTCTTTTTAGGACACTGTGATCATCCTACCTTCAGCTTCTCACTTTATAATAATAATTGTTACCATTGATTGAATGTTTGCCAGGCACAGACATTATCTCATTTAATGTCCATATCAAACTGTAAGGTAGTAGTGATGAGACCTAACACTTACTGAGCAATTTTTATGTACCAGGCATGGTTCAGAGAACAATTGTTCTCTGAATTCACATATACCTACCACCTGTATTTGGTACTATGAACAACCCCATTTTGAAGATGAGGATACTAAAGCCCAGAATGGTTTGATGAATTCCCCAAGATCCCAAAGTTACTACATAGAAGAGGTGTTCTGGCTCCTGAGACCATATACTGTCATACCAGGAGTTGTTATTTTGTTTTAAAATGAGAACAAAGGCTCAGAGAGGTTGGAAAACTTGCCCAGAGTCACACAGTGACTTTAACAATGTTAAAGATGGAATTCAAACCTAAGTATGCCTGACTCAAATCCAGAGCATTTAACCCAAATAGCATGCACATTATACTTCTCCCATTTCCCAGTTATTTGAGCAGTTATCCATTTGAATTTGTCTGCTTATATATCCATCTCCCCTGAGGGCTAGAATTATATCTGTATCTCCAGCAACCTGCACAGAATAGGTGCCTGGCTCTTAGTAGCTGCTCAATAAACATTCATGGAACTGACATAATTAGGGCTTTTCATGACCTCCCTTCGTTACAGACAGAGTTAGTTACTCCCCATACACATGCACAATGTTCTCACTGGCTCACCTTTATTGCTTTGTGATAGCACATTCTACCTGACACTATAATTATCTGTCAATATAGCGTAGTCTCACCCACTAGACGAGGACCTCCTCTAGGGCAGGCAGAGTGTTTTACTCATCTTAACATCCTTAGTGACTAGCACTGAGCCTGCCATATACTAGGCTTTTGTGGGAGAGACTGCAAATTGTTTTCCTCAATTTCCTTCCTCTTCTTCCTGGACACAGAACTCTCTGCATTTCCCAGTCTCACCTATAATTAGGCATAGCCATGTGACTCAATTGTACAGTGGGATGTGAACAGAAGTGACAGGTGCTATTTCTGGACAAGGTTTATAATAAATGAGTGATGTCCTCATCCTTACTCTCATTTCCCTTCTACCAACAGATGCAGATAACAACAACGCTCTAGAGGAGAGCGAAGACACAAAATGGAAGAAGTTTGCATCCCTGAATTACTTCATGAAAGAGAGTTGCCTGTTGACAAGAAACACAAGAAATACTTTGGACTACTGCATGAATGAGGAATAAATTTAGGTTCTGTTTCAGTCATTGCACATTTGGAGTGTATTTGTTATAGTAGCTAGCATTATCCCAACTAATACGGCATTTAATTCGTGATGAATGAGTAATACCAATCCTCAACATGAACATACTGTTTTTAATTTAGAGAGAAGGCAGTCCTATCTGTTTAAGAGTAAAATGTATAGCTTTTTCTACTCTGTTACTTCATGAAAACATCATCATTAAATCAGGGTCCATTGGTACCTAAACTATTAGGTCTATTCCTGCCTAAACTAATGCATGGCAGGAATCAACTTCATTCTCCCTCTGGGAAAATGTAGTTTGTTTCAAACAGTTGGGTGATTTGTCCAATTGTCTAGCAATTGGTTGGTGGGAGAGCCTAGCCCAGGCCTCCCCACTCCCAAGTTGTATCAATACGATAGCAAAGAGCCAACTGCTAAATGTTTTTTAAAAAGCCTAAAGCGACTTTCATTTGGGGGCTAATTTTACATTCCTTCTATATGAACACACACTCAGGTCAAAGCTCAATTCATTGACTCCTATCCTTGGACCCACTTTTCAAAGCATCTAGCCATAGAGGGCAAAAGTACAAATGCTAGGGGCTGCCCTGGTGGCGCAGTGGTTGGGAGTCCATCTGCCAATGCAGGGTGCATGCGTTCATGCCCCGGTCCGGGAGGAGCCCACATGCCTCGGAGCGGCTGGGCCCGTGAACCATGGCCGCTGAGCCTGCGCGTCCGGGGCCTGTGCTCCGCAACAGGAGAGGCCACAACAGTGAGAGGCCCGCGTACCGCAGTTAAAAAAAAAAAAAAAAAAGTACAAATGCTACATCCCAAGGCATAGTGCTCTTCCAGACTGCATCTAAAATTAGAATATGTTGTTCATACGTGATGCTGTATGTTAATCTTATTTTTAAAATAACTATATTTTATGTAAAATAAATGTATGCTTACTATAGAAACTTTAGAAAAGTAAAACTGAGCAAAAAAAGAAAATTAAAATCACTCAAACATATAGGAGACATATTTTACCCAAACAGAGAGTCATTAAATATTCTTCTACCACATCACTTTCAATGACTGCAGAGTATTATGTCATATAAATATATCAGTATTTATTGATTGAAGCCTTATATGTACCAGCCATCAATAAAATGGAACCACAGTCTAGGATATGGGTGATCAAAGCAGTGAACATGGTAGTTTTGTTTTTTCATTGATTCATTCATTTAACAATCATTTTTCAAGCACCCTCTCCGTGCCAGGCACTGGAGGGCCCACAGTGAAAGAGATAAACAAAGCTCCTCCTTGTTGGGGTAGCTATCGTGCAGGTGAGAGTCACTGTGGTGTCACAAAATGCTACTGTCCTACTCTGCCTTCCTCATCCCTCTTCCCACACAGCCAGCATTCCCCTGGGAATGGAGGAGAGCACAGTAGAAAGAAGGGCTTTATTTCCCTACAAGGACCATACATTCACATTGAGTAGATAAAGCCCAAGAAACAGTAAGAACATGGGGTAGGTTGCATTAATTATTTACAACACTTCCTTCCCTCATTGTCGTTTCCCTGACTTCCCTGGGACTAAAGTATATTCCCTATTCCATTTGTTGACCTTGATCTTAGCCTCATGACTTGCTTTGAATAATGGGATGTGGGTAGAAGTGACGGTTGACAGTGTTCCAGTTCCAAGCAGAGACTAAAGAGGCATTGCATGTTTCTCCCATTAAGAACTGGGTATCCTCTCTTGTGCCGCTGCCCTACACCATTAGAAGAGGATGCCTTCAACAGGTAGCTGTTGCTCCTTCAGCCTGGGTCCCAAAATGAGAGACACATGGAGCTACCTGAACCCCAACTGTAGCTCAAGGCAGAGCCTCCCCAGGAACCCACAGACCTATAAGGACCTTCCCCAGGGACCCATAAGCAAGAAATACACATTTGCTATTATAAGCCACTGATATTTGGGGGTTGTTTGTTTTACCACATTATCATAGCAATAGCTGACTAATCCAGAACAATACAAAATATAGTGCTCAGTTGTGAAGGTCTAACTGAAATGTCATGTCCTCCAGGACGTGTTTCGAGATATTCCCTCATCATCTTGTTGCCTCACCGTCAGAATCAATCTCTCCTTTGTGCTTCTTTAATATTTTGCTTTGCTCCTCTGATACAGCTGACTTTTACCACAGCCTGCCTTTTATACACATTTAGTTGTATGTGTCTGGAATTCCTCTTGAAATATAAGCTGTTTGTTCTTGTTGCTGTTTTAGTTTTTTGAGGGCAGAGTACTCTTCACAGTGTCTTGAAACTATCTACTGCCTGGCATGGAGTAGATGCTGAAAACTATTTAATTGAACGAATGAATGAATGAGAAGGTCTTCGGGAGTGCCGGTAGAATGTAACTGAACAACGGCATGCTAGCCTAACCTTGAGATGCACCGTGGTGTACAAATGCAAGTACAGAAATTGCATCCTACTTTGAGTAGGCGCAGGAAAGAATACGCAGACATTTAAACCAGAACAAGTTATATAGGAGACAGCATCCTCCCCTAGAAAGAGACTGTACCCATCGTCAAGAGTCCTGAATTCCAGTTCTCACTTGGATACTAGCCCGCTGTGCTACCTTGGGCCTCATTTTTCCACAGCAAAGGAAGAACAATAATAATTTTACTCACAATGTTGTTATAAAGATCCAGGAAGACATACATACATGACAGAAAAATATCAAGTCCGTATGAAACCTAGCAGGGACTTCCCCGGTAGTCCAGTGGTTAAGACTCAGCCCTTCCACTGTAGGGGTGTGGGTTCAATCCCTGGTTGGAGAACTAAGATCCCACCTGCACATGGCCAAAAAAAAAAAAATGTACATATATATATATTTTAAAAAGCATATGAAGCCTAGCAAATCAGCTTCTTATTTTTTTAGAGGAAGAGAGCCCACATTCCATACACCTCCAGGAATCCAAAAGATGAATCATTACAGGACCGCACGAGCTCGCACTGAAGCACTGTAGGTATCGCTCACTTACAGTGGTCACTGTTTTGCAGTCACTTTTGACAGGTGCCTATTTTTCAGCTGGAAAATAAAAACTGAATATTTTAAATGTTTTATTGCCAGGGACTACATTAAAGTTGGGATTTTTTTTTTTAACTTATGTTATCTGCCAGGCAAAGTTAATTCCTCCTCTCAGCTCCCACAGGACTTAGTTTAAACCTTCTTACAAATGAATTGCTTACAGGTCTGTATCCCAAACCAGTCTGTGTGCTCCTGAGGGCTGCGCCCATGTGTGAGGTTTCTACCCTATGCTAGAACAGAGAAGTATATACATTTTAGAAGGACTTTACTACAGGCATTAGCATTTTTAAGTGCTAGAACTCTAAAGAAAAGCTCAAATTTTCTGCAAAAGTTGTGTCTGTTTATTAATACCTCCTTTGTCAATGATGTCAATTAATTGAGAGACGATTGTGCCTTTCATATATTCTATGCAAAAAACATATATGTAGTGGCAGACTCTAAACTGTATTTCATTCTCCTTATTCTCTTTCATGTATGATGTTTCACTTTCTTTTCTTGCTCCAGGTCTTGATGGTGAATTCGAGTCACAGAACACAAAGGAAAGAACATAGATTTTGGAGTCTCACCACTCATGTTCAGATCCTCACTTTGCCTTTTATTTTAGGTCTTGTGATCCTGGGCATGATTCTTGACTTTTTTTGAACTTCAGTCTCCTTATCAATAAAACAGGGATTATATCACCTCCCTTGCAGGGTTGCAAAGCTTAGAAATGATTCATGAGAATACCTAGCACCATCCCTCACACATAATAGGTGCTCAACGAAACAAAGTTATCATTGTTAGTTATTTCTGTTGTACTTTGATGTAGGACAAAGGCGCCCTTAGAAGATACTTTTGTAGAGCTTTTTGCCCCTAAAGGAAATGGCCCCATATTACTGTACTTTTAGTCCTCATTTCTACTTTCATACTTTCTCCATCTGCTCCCTCAGTATTGGGCTCCCAGCTGTCAATTCTCATGGCCATCAGTAAGAAATGACAGCTGCCTAGCTGCCTCTTCTTGCTGTCAGGCTGCTACCAACTAACTTTCTGCTCCAAATCTGCTTGGAATTATATGTCAAATGGAATAAATAATACTGCATAGAGCCTGGAGATGCCCTCCATGGGGCCGAGTGAATGACATTTAGCGCACGGGCTTTGTTACAGCTACTTTGGGGACTCAGCCTTTCTTCCTCTGCCTTACAGTTTGTGTCTGTGTTTCTGAGGGCCAAGATCGCTAGCTGAATAATGTCTTGACACGCAAGGCTCTGCTCTATTTCTTTCCCAGGAAATAAAACAGTCTGGGAGACACATCTCTAGATACCATGGTATAGATTCAGTACCTTTAAAAAAGTTATTATCGTTGCTATTATTATTATTATTTTGAAATAATTTTGCTCAGTGCTGTATGCAGGGCAGAGAACACTAGATTGTGAGCCTAAGTTTTAGGTTCTAGCCTCAACTCTATTAAATGATTTTAAGAAAATGTCTCACCCTCTCTGGATCTCAGTTCCTTAATCTAAAAAAGTGAAAAGATTCAACAGAATGATCTGTGAGCTTCTACATCCTCTGACTCTACATCAAGGTACCCAGACAACTGCTTGGCAAGAACTATAGTATGTCTGGAAATAGACTTCACTTTATGACTTTGGCCTTCGTGGTTTGCTCTAACTTAAGAATGTCAGTCGATAGCCAAATTCTTAACACCGTTTTCTGGTCTCTTTACTATTTCTTTTTATAATGATTTTGTCCTTAATTTGGACTTATTTCAAGGAGAAAGATGTTAACTGCTTAAAGGTGATGGGGTGTTTTAATCTGGGCTGGGAAGCCTGTTCCTTGAGAATGGCTTAATTAACATTTCCAGGTTCATAACATTTTCATTTATTCATCTTTTTGTTTTTAAATGGTTTTTTAAGTTTTCCAGAGGCAGCGATCTTACGTTCCTAATGGATTATAAGAGAGAGAGAGTGGGTCTGCTGGGATCTGCATTCTTATTAGCTTCAAGATTCACTTTAGGAACAAAAAGGGAGCTTAAGCAGAATAGGTCCACGGTGCTAATAAAAAAAGAAACAGAACTTTGGTTCAACACAAGATAATGTGGCAAGATTGCCAAGCAAAAAGCAGATCGAAGGAAGGGCCTCCCAGTGACCTTGGAACAGGACAAATGTTTTTCTTCCCTGAGCTCATTCTACAGCGGGGAAACTGTGTCTTACACACCAGCAGTGGATGTGCTGGGGCAGACTTACCACAGTGCCACAGGGATGCAGAGCCTGTTTCTCTGAAGGGGGACAGCGAGCTACTGAGTAAGAGTGATAAAACCTGAAACACACAGCTGGGCGGCCCTGGATGAGCTGAGGGATGGTTGCCTCCAGAAATTGGGACAAGGACGGAGCACTGTGTCCTGCATGTGTGAGGGTCCGAATACAAATTGAATTCAGTTCATTGAAAAAGTACCGGACCAGGAGTCAGGAGGCCTGTCCCCTAATCCTGAGCTCTCGCTAACCAGGGTATGTTCTTAAGCAAAATATTTCATATTTTTGGCTCTGCTTCCACATCTGAAAAATGGGACTGTCAGTACCAGCTCAGCGTATTTTCTGAGATGGTTGTAATGACCGATGTACTAGATGAACATAAGAGGTCTCAATTTTAATATGACCAGCTGACAATAGTGCTTTGTTCCCTGCCTCCTTTAAAGCCATGGTTGTGACAGCTGCCAAGCCTCAAAAAGCACATCTGTTAATAACAAAACACTAGGTATTGCTTTGTCCACTTGGGAAAATGGCTTGAGTCTGGCTTTGCCCTGGCCTTCAGCAATTCTGTAAGGCACAGAATGAGAGTGTTATACCAAGGATCCTGTGGGCCTGAGAGTTGGTGTCTGTGAAGTCCTTGCCCTGAGTCACCCTTGCTGAGAGTGACAATCGGAACAGGAAGCTCCCCGGGAATGCTTCTGTGGCATGGCTGCTTCTCAAGCTCGTGGCGGAAGAAAGCATTGCATGTCAATATTGGTCCTTAATGGAAATGTATTGCCTGTCTTCACTCTCCAGAAACTGAGCCAGTTTTATTTTGTAGTAAGGATAGTGAATGTGTTCAGAGAGCGGGAGCATTTATCTAAAGTCACAAGCCAAACTGGCAAGAACTGCCATTATCTATGGGCACTAGGTAATTAAAATGCCTTATTATTTATTTGCTTTAATGCTTAATGCGTTTTCTTTGTAGGGGAATTCAAGGGTTAAGCCATCCCAACATGCCTCACTCCCAATTTATAAAATGGAAAATCTTCCATAAATCAAAAGTTACAAACAGACTTTGTAATGTCATAACTCTTGCGGCGGCTCTCACCTTGATTGATTCCTATACATACATTCTGGCTGATTACCATAATGTGCTCTTGGGGGACAATTGGCACTGGATAGGGAGAAGGAAGCAGGCAGGGAAGTAAATAACAAATGGACCTGGCTCCTCCTCATTGAGAGTGATTTCACTCCAATGTTCCATCACATCAGCTGGGAAAGAGAGTCGTAGGGTTTAGGCAATCAATTACAGATATGTGTAGAGGCAGACACAATCATTTCACTGATTGTCACAGGTCTCGAGCAGTGACACCAAAAAGTGATCCGTCACTCCATTTTTCTCTGACACCCTGAGAAAGATGGCAGACACTTGTAGACTAACAGGCTCCGGGACTGGTTGGCTTATAAGATTTAAAAATCGCTGTGTTTCAAACTTATCTAAACCTTGAAATACCTCTGTTGCTAAGATCTCATACCTTTCTGGCAAACATTTAGAAAGATTACCAACAGGCTGATGACGTCACGCCAGAGTGTTAGGTACTGTCTCTTGTCACTGCAACCGATGTCGTCACTGTGTGTGCTGCAGTGCATTGGAAAGGTGATGGGAAGGAAGGAAACACTCACTTTCTTCCACCATGAGGAACATGGCAGCCTCCTCGTTAATTGCCCCATGGGACAATCGGTGGGAGGACCCCACTGGAGCAGATGAGCCACTGCCTCTACTCCACCCACATTTCCAGAACCTTCGGTCCATCAGGTTTGCTGCCACTGGATGCCTGGACTTAGTCCCCTCCCATTCAATATGGTTTTCCTGAGTCAGCCAGCCTCTACCAGCTGGGATTCTACTTTGTCCACGCCGCAATAATCGGCAATCTTTTTTCCGTAAGAGTCAGTTCATGGAAAATGAAAATATATACAATCTACATTTTTTTTTCAATCGAAATGAAAAAACACTTCATTAAGATCCATGGGTTAAAAAGAAAAATGTATGCTCTTATACACGAATGACCTATTTAATTAAATAACAGAATGTCTCTGAGAAAATGGACATTGCCTGCCTTTGAACACTTAAAATATTAATATATGGGTATATTTGAGAAGTAGTATCCTACAGTCAGCTTTTTAATTGTTTCCCCTGAAATCTGACTGCAGACCACTTCTTAAGACCAGGTGGGGCTCTGTGTGGGGTCTCTAGGGTGAGGGATGATGTACAGGACTTCTTCCTAAGGGGAAGCTACATCCTGTCCCCCAGATGCAGCCTGAACCAACAGTACTGAGAAGTGCTTGGCAGCATGAGGGTAAAAAGTCAGTTGAAGTGATCTTGTGTACAAAATTCCAAACTGCAAAGTCTCCCAGACAGGGCGGAGAAGGTTGGCGGATTCTAACATCATCGTCACTGAAATCGACTAGGTCCGTTTCTGCCATTTCTTCTGTCAGTCGGAGCCTTTACCAGTCACCCAGGCACTATCTCTTCCATCAGCATATTTTCTCTTGGCACTGGAGGATCTAAAACGAACCCAGCACAGTCTCAGCCTTCTCCGTGTAAATCATCAAAAGATATGACGACCTTCTGCAGAAATGATGTTCTGCATTTCAAAGTTCATCCACTTCTAAACTAAATCAGTGGCAGCAGCCTGGTGCTCTGCTGGGTTCTTCAAACCACTTGACTCCAAGCCCCCTTAAATCCTTTCACTCACACTGGCAAGCCCCTTGTAAACTGCCCCAGCAGTTAGAGAAGTTCCCCTATGCTTACTGACTGTTCACAATGGTCCACTTTCCACCTTTAAAAAGGTCAGAGAGCAGGTACCTGGGAATGATTAAAAGTAATTACTGATGTTCCCACAGCATTCTGTACTTCTAAAAGAGCTTTCCTATCTGTCACTTCAGTTGACCCCCGAAAAAAACGGCCCCTGAAAGTCGCTGGACATCCTAAGGACAGAGGAACAGAGACGATAAGGGATTAGCTCAAGGTCATATAGCATGTTAGCAGCAATCTAAGCTAAACTTTTGGACTTGCACTGTGTTTATCCTGCTCCCTGGAAACAAAAGGTGCAGCAAAAACAGTATTAGCAATGACAATTAATTTGTCGAAATCTTTGACCATTTACCGAGAGGCTGAGTGCCTCATCCATAGCACCTTATTTGACACTCTCAACCCACTTTGAGTCCCTCCTGCTAAAATGATAAAATCCGTAGCACCCCTCCATATGCTGTGCACTCCAGCATGGAGACCTCAGGGAAGTCTCTGGCACTGCCAGTGGCTGCCCTCAGAGTGGAAAACTTAGGTCAAAATCTGGGCATCACCAAAGATTTCAGAGTAACTGCAGAAAGCCCTAGAAGAAAATCTTTAACTGAGTATAGAACTCTCATAAAATGCTACGGGCCTGGAAAATGATTTCATAAGTTATTCTGATGGCAAAAATGTATGAAACAGAATTGACTAATTCATAAATAACTTCAGAATCTCATCTATTATTTCTCACATCATAACTTACAATGGAATAATTGTTTCTAATTCTGCTGAGTATTTTCTCATGCGTTTTGGTCCCCTTGGTAAATCTTATTAGTCGGGTAACTCCTAAGACATTTGTAGCTTGCCTCTATTATGATGAGAACAAGTAAATATTAAGAGCAATTTGTTTTTAGTACAACGCAGCATTAGTTTCACCACTGGGACCTCCTTTTTTTCCTTTTAATTTCTCATCTCAGAGAAAATTGGCTGAGATTCCCCAAAGAAGGGCTCACAGGAAAAACAAAACAACAGAAAAGAAAACCCAGTGTCCTATGATCTTATACAAATCTCAACTTACATTTTATTTACTATGTACATTACTGCAAACCCAAGATGAACCATAACTCCATTTAGATAATAATAATCAAATTATCCAACCTGGGATAGCATGTTTTATAGATTTTGGTCTAAATTTAATATAAAAATGCAGTAGTCCTTGTTTGGCAGAGTTTATTAAGGGTTAGCAAAGAAAAAGCTTTTTCAATAGTCTATAACTCTCTAATGGCCTTTTTCAAATAAAATGGGAAAGAATTTGAAAAGAAACCTATATCAGTGAGCTGCAATTGTAACATTACAGTACAGGTCTATAAATCCTGACATGCTTAGAAGATTGCCTAAACCAGCAATATAATCTGTCCAAACCTCATTGTCTCCACCACCAGCCAGCCTCATTTTAAGAAATGTATGTGGTCTTCAACCTAATTTTATCACCTTCATTTGTAAACTAGTCAATCAATCAAAGCATCCTGGAAGTCTAAATAGAAAAAAGAAGTGCATTTTCATGCATTCTGGGCGACACAGTCAAAAATTAATCTCCACTTGATCAGACATTTCTCGCCCTCATCTCAATAGACTATCATTAGGGTCAGCAACGTATATTAAAAATAGAGTTGCCGCAAACAGTACAGCAGCTGGAGTTTGCGGGCTGCCTTCCCTTTCCTCAGAAAGCTTCCTCCTCCGTGTGAGCCTGAATATGTTCACTAGATTCATCTGGAAGGAAGCAGCTGGAAATGGTTAGGAAAGAAAATGCCTGCAGCCCTCAGGAAATGCACATTGCTTCCCAAGTGTCTGGACCATGAAGCTGTCTTCAAGTGAGGCTGTTACTGAGAAAATATTTCCTAAATATACATGCATAACAATCAGGCCTGGGGAGAGGGGTGTTCCCTATACCCTGGGGGTGAGGGTGGGAGCTCGCCCCAGGCCAGGACAGATAAACATGAAGAGGAAAGGCAAGAGAGTAGCCAAAGCTCCAGGGGAAAAAAAAAAACTGGTTTAGAGCTGTCTCGCTCTTCCTCTCGTCTCTCCAACCTTCATGAGTTCTGCTCTCAGGCAAATAAATGCCTCTGTGTCGGGTGAGGCCACAATGGCGGCACTTTCCCGGCAGTAACTGTGTCAAGTGCCTCCTTGGATCTCTGGGTGCTTAGAAAGGAATATCCATATCTCTCCTTCACTATGTATTTGTTGAAGGAAGGAAGTTAGTTGATGGTAACTTCATTTTCAGGCCCTTAACCTTGGAGGCTTCCTGTATGTCTCTCTCACACAGAGAGATTCCTGTTCCATGAAGCAGGAAATCCATCGAGCTTTACCAACAAAATATAACTCTAACCTGACCACTTCTTGACACTTCCTTTGCTACCCTGCTGCTTAGAGCCACCATCATCTCTTGTCTGTCTTGTTATAACAGCACCTGCTAGGTCTTCCTGAGTCTACACTTCCTCCGAGTCTCAACACGGAAGCCAAGAGTGATCCTTTTAAAACGTAAGTCAAAGTATTCTACCATTCTGCTTAAACCCTTCAGTGGCACCCTTTTACTGAGAGTAATAGCTAATGTCCTTAAAATAGGGTACTTAAGGCTACGAAAATGATGCTTAAGTATCTGGGTCCAAGATTTCCCTATAATTGCCTCAGCTTGTCAACCTGACAAAATCCCATTCCTATGCCATTGATAACCTGGCTGAGACTATTAATAATCCTACCATTTACTGAGCACTTTCTGTGTGCCAGGCATTGGGTTAAGTTTTCTACCTTCTTTATCTCAAGCTACCAACCTCTTTATAAATGGGAGGCATTTAGGACCTGATGAAGGTCAGGACTTTCTGCCATTGTAGGTGTGGCAGGTGTTAAGTTTCTACTTCTATCAATTATAAAAGAACTGGTCAGATGTATAGTAGAAAGAACATGAGCCTTGTGTTCAAATCCTGGCTCCACCAACTCGGGGCTGGAACAACCTTGGACAAGTCATTTAAATTCCCTGTTTGTTTGTTTAAGGCATAAGAAGCCCACCACAATACCTGGCACAGTTCTTGATACTTGATAAACGTTCTCTTCCTTGTCCTCTGTTTGCCCGCCCTGAGCAAAATTCAGAAGTAAGCTGAGTTTGTTTAGTAAGATTCTCTCAACTCTATCCACAAAGGGACCTGAACTCAGGAGAACCATGGGTCAGTTTATTTTAAAGGAATTAGGAATATTTGCACTTTAAAAGGTGAGGATTGGGCTTCCCTGGTGGCGCAGTGGTTGAGAGTCAAAAAAAAAAAAAAAAAAAAAAAAAAAAGGTGAGGATTGTGCTTTCCATCAAGGAATGGATCCCTCAGTGGGGATCAGATGGCCTTCCCAAGGCCCCTCAAATTCACGCCATGTGGGCACTACCAGTATCCTCTTTGGGTTCCACGGGGTGATGCTGGCCTGCCTGCACACTCCTTCCACGTAGCTATTCCCCAAGGACTCACCCAGTGAGTAGTACACCATGGTCCTGCACTACCCATCTCACTAAAGCTCAAAATTTCTTATTGATCTCTCTTTCCACAGCCACCAGTTCAACAAACATCAGGAAAGCTTCGATGGAAGTCTAGAGACCATCTCCAAAATTCCATTTATTTACTCACAGCTTCGTTTATCTGACAGACGTGTTGAGCAGTCACTGTGTGCTAGGTTCTGGGGATGCAGGATGAGTAAGATCAAGTCCTAGCCACTGGGAAGGTGTCCGTCTAAAGCCAGGTTTCCCTGAGTATGGTGTGTGTACCTCCTACAGCGAGATAATTTTAGGTAGTACAGCAATAGATTTTTTTAATATAAGAGATACACGAACAACGAGAATTCAAAGTGGTTCACCCTGAGCCTGGGAGTATACTCAGGCAAACAATCCAGTGGTGGGAGTGGGGAGGGGAGTCATCATTGCTGGGAGGCAGATGGAAATGGGGAGTCCAAACCTCTCCAGGAGCTGCACTTTGAAAGAAGGGTATGATTTTTCCAGGTAGAAATGAGAGAAGAGGTACCCCGCTAAATGGGTGACCAGGCTGACACTCTTAAGACAGTAAATTGTTTTTTCAAAGTCAACAGCTAGTAGAGGGATTTGAACCCAGAATGGCCACACTCTCAAGAAGTATGGAGTAGTGGTTAGGAGTGTGGGCTTTGGAGTTGGACAGAATACGAGGGAGGGCCAAGTCTCAGCTCTACCGTTTATTACCTGTGGGACTTTTGACAAGTCGCTCAGTTTCCTTGGGTCTGAAATGGGAACAATCATAATTCCTCCCTCCTAACATTTCCGTTGTGAGCATTACAGGCAATAATGCAGTATTATCATCCTGCAGCAAATAGTAAGTGTTCAATAAATGACAAGGGTCGTTCTTATTAACATGAGGCAGTTACTTATCCCTCTGTAGCCTGTCTCCTGCAGAGTGAACTACTTTGCCTGCCTTTGGTGCATTGCAATGCCTGGCAGATAAAAAGATGGCAATAAACATTAGCTGATTTGTTGAATGAAGAAGTGAATGAACGTATAAATACCTGTGTACATACTGTATTAACTAGATAGTGCAAATATTCCCCTTTCCTTTGTAATATTTGAGAATAGAATCTAAAAATAGAAAATAGATGCATTTCAAACCTTATATGTTGTGATAATGTGTGCAAAAGATTTCTAAGACTCAATTTTTCTAAAAACTTAAAAGCCCTCTCTGGCAAAACTACAGGAACAGTAAAATGATCAATGTTTGCCAGGGATTTGGGGTTAGGAGCAGATGGGGAGGAATGAATAGGCAGAGTTCAGAACATTTTTAGGGCAATGAAACTATTCTGTATGATACTGTAATGGTGGATACAGGACATTACACATTTGTCAAAACTCATAGAATGTACAATGCAAATCCTAGTGTATGCTGTGAACTTTAGTTAGTAATAATGCATCCATATTGGTTCTTCCATTATAACAAATATACCACATTAATGGTAGACGTTAATAATAAGAGAAACTTGGGGAGGGGGAATAATATGTAAACTCTGCACTTTCTGTACAACTTTTCTGTAAACCTAAAACTGTTCTAAAAAATAAAGTGTATTTTAAAAAATGCTCTAGGGACCAGGAGAGATCAAACTGGAAGACTCTGCTTTGACTCCACTGAGGCCCAGAGAGGGAATCTGGGTTCAGGATAGCTCAGAAGTGAAAGAGGAGAGTTTTTGTTCATGCTGTGGTCTATAATAGAAACTCACTCATGAAATAAGAGCAGCAACAAAAAGACGTGTGCACACACCTGAGACGTGAGTCAAGAATGCTGTGCTTAATGTACTGGAGAAATTGTTCAAGGACAAGCCACCCTCACGTGAAGGTAATGCCAGCCATTACTCCAAGGTCAGCAAGACCTTGTGATGGAGCCTTTCCTACAGGTGTGGGCAGAGGTGAATGCCTGGGAATGATTGGTTCCAAGTCTTCAGGGGCCTGAATCAGAGCGAGGCCCTCCTCCCTCTACCGGAAAGCTCCCATCTTTTGGAATGGAGGCTCCTTGAAGGTAGGCAGTGGACTGCTTTCCTATCAGATGTGTTTGAAGCCCTCAGTTGGGTTGGATCATCATTCATAATCATGTAACCAGAACTGAGCCTTCCTGCCCCTTCTGCCCTCTCAATTCAGTCTTTCTTCTCCTTTTCTTGCTAGGCATGTCACTTCTTTAGATACATAGGCACCCTCTCTTTTCCTCTCTGCGCTTACCTATCCATTGATATAGTCATCCTTTTTTCCCCACATTTTTCCTTTTTAATTAAAGTATACTTACATTATAGTGAAATGCGTATCTCTTAATTGTGCAGTTTGGTCAGTTTTGAAAAACTGCATATACTTTCACAACCCCAGACCCCTACGAAGATGCAGAACCTTTCCATCACCCCAGAAAGTTCCCTTGTGCTCCTGTCCCAATCAATCCCCCTTCTATTCCAGAAAAAAAAACACGATTCTTATTTCTCTCAACATATATTAATTTTGCCTTCTCAACTTTGTATACTCACTAGGAAAACTCCTTATCCCTCCCTCAAAGCCAAGCCAGATACTACCACCAGAATGTGTTACTTCCCTCTCTGGGTTCCCTCAGCAATTTGAAAATGTTTCTTATGTGTCTCTCTCTCCCATTAGACAATGCACTTGTGAGGGATCATATCATCATATCTTATTCATTTTTTATAATCAGGCCTATAATACAGTGGATAGTCAATAAATGTTCTTTAAATGAAAGAATGATGAATACCTGCCAGAAGAACATCTTCCTTTGTCTTCATCTTGGTTAAATCCCTAATTCCCACATTATTTGTTTTTTGTTTTGTTTTTGCATTTTTTTATTATTGTAAAACCAATACAAGCTCACACAGAAGGGTGTAAAGTGCCTAGTGGAAGCATTATTCCCTAGATTAACCACTATTAGTAGTTCCTTGTTTATACTTCCAGAAATGCCTATGTGTTTCTTTTTCTACAAAAGTGTGTTTACACTCTACATACCTTCTTAAAACTTACTTTTTTTACACAAAAATATGTAACAGCAGTAATAATATTTAGAACTAAAACATAGTATCTACTATGTGCCAGCTAGCCTAAGCATTTTATATATAGTAACATTTATTTTTCATAATAGTCCTTTGAGGTAGGAACAATTATTATAGTTTTTGATGTTTAATTATCAATTTTTATTATTATTTACTATTAAAGTTTATTATTTTATATATAAGGAAACTGAGACACAGATTAAGTAACTTGCTGAAGGTCACACATCCTGGAAATTATTTCATATTTTTACATATATATCTACCTTTTTGGGTTTTTTGATAGCTACAAAGTATTCCAATTTATGGCTGTACCATGACATTTAACCAGTCCCTTCTTATGGTCATTTACGCATTTCCAATTTTTTGCAATTGCAAGGTAGGTTGCAATGAATTCCTTTATACATATATTGTTGCTTTCTTGTCGGAATATATCCATCCTGGCATTGAGCTAGGTCAAAGTGTGAACATTTCACATCTTGACAGTTACTGCTAAATTCCCATCTAAAAAGACAACACTGATTCTCATCCATACATTGCCTGGGAATGCCTGTTTCCCCACACTCTAATTCCACTATCATTAAACTTTAAAAGTTCTACCTCTCTGATAGCTATGCTATATCTTTGTTGTTTTGATCTGCATTTTATAAAACAGGAGTGAGGCTGACTATCTTTTCCATACATTTGTGACCATTTAGATTTTTCTATGTTGTTTGTGTTTCTATTCCCCCCTTTTTTCTATTGAGTTATTAACCTTCTCATTGATTTGTAAAGACTCTTTGTATATTGACCCATTAGCCCTTTGTCTATCACATATGAAGCAAATATTTTCCCCCAGGATATCACTGTTCATGGTATTTTTTTATGATAAAAAGTTCTTAATCAATTTATCTTTTAAGACTTTTGACCTTGACTCCCATGGAAATTCCATTGTAAAATTCTAGCCCCCTTTTATTGCCTTTTCCTCTTTAGCCAGAGAACTTCTGACATTGACACGACATAACTTTTCACAACGAGTCTATCTTGTAACTGAAACCAGCAACCAAAGGAAATGAATCATTTGGAAACAAGGCCATGGGGCTTCATTGGATGTTGCATAAGGTGATAACCGTTGACTGGCTTTGGTACCAGTTCAGCAGGTGTCTCATATTGATAGATAAATCCCTTCCCCTAGCAGATGGTGTCAGGATGGAAATTTTTGTAGTACGGGACAAGTTAAGGAAGTACATAAATAACACTGCTTTTGATTCCCAACTTCTTCTGAGTTTCAACACATGGATGGTTTAAGCAGTTGCGGCCGTGTCAATACACTGGCAGGGAGTGATGGATTTTGCCAGCGTCAACTTCAGGCAGCAAGCAAGATGAATAAAAACATTCCACCAGGGCACTGAGGGACAGTCAGGATCTTCAGGCCCTCCGAAAGGTTTTCACAGATCCAAATTCTAGAAATTTTGATATAGAAGACCTAATTTCATGCTTTGCAGAGGGGGCAGAATGCAGGCAGGAATTTGATGATTGATAAGTGCCTCCAGTTTTCAACTCTCATCAAAATAATCCCTGCACAGGTTTATGTAGCACTTTGTTCTGCCTAAAGGACAAAGTGAAGGTCATAGAGAATTTCTTGGGGACTTTTACCTGTGATTCCGAAGTGTCTCCTCTGGGATCTATTTTCTTATCCATTCAGGATGGGCCCTTCTTTTCAACTGTTCAGGATTTTTTAAACTCTTCTCTCCCCCTCTCAGGAGGTGAATGGTGTGCGAAGTGAGAGGGTGATAAAATGTTAGCCATTTCCCACTTGTCAGGCCTCTCTGTAGTAAGCCTGTTCCCTTCCTCTTTTTCTTACTTTCCTTCCACAAGGGGTCATTCTAGAGAGAGAGTGAAGGATGAATTATTTTATTATCTTATCTTTTATTTTTAGAAATGCTATTATAACCTTCATCAGCAAGCATCGTTAGTAAATATTGGAAGCATGTTTCCATCCCTGTTATTGAAAACAGTAGTAGAGTATTACAAGGCTTTTGGAAGACAGGTAGTGGGAAGACCTGGAAAGAGGAGCTACTTACTGCCTCCACCCCCCAGAAACATCAACTATTTAACCTGCCTTGAGATTCTTAAACAAAAGGCTAATGTAAAAGAGAAGTGCCAATCTTACCACCTTCCAAGAAGAAAGGTATATTTAATGTATTTTAAAGTACATAAACTCGATACCGAAATGACTCAAGTAAAATGACACTGGGTATTTTTGTAAGTCATGAAACTAAGAATTTCTGTGAATAATGCTGCTTATGCAGAAAAGGAACCATAAGAGTTTGATTTATAAAAATATCCAGTTTCACAAAAATAACCTTTTAAACTTTTAAAACCTTTTAAATCAGTTCAAGAAAAAGAAACCTTTGACCCATAAACACCAGATCCAATTTGACAGATATTCCTAACAGACAGTATTAAGCTTAAAAATAAAAACATATTCTACCATATTAACTAAAAAAGTAATCATATAATTAATAGGTGAAAAACAGAGAGAAAGATTGCTGGAGATTAAGATTAAGCCCTGCAGAAGCGAATGTTCTAACTAGAAATTGGTTTAATTAATAGCACATTTTACATAATGATTATAGTGTAATTGCGCTGACTAGCAGTGTCATTAAATATATCCATGCTCCTTTACAACACCCTAAGGCTAAAAATAATGAGTTACATTGAAAATCACTGTGCAACAGGTTCATAAATAACATTTAAGCCTATACAAGGCGAATACTTATAAATAATAAATATTTGCCTTTTGTAATTGAAGAAAAATGACAGCCTTCTTTTTCAACTACCATGTAGATTGCCATGTTATAATGCTGAAAAGATTTTTCCCCTTGCTTTCTCTAGAAGGTGTTGAATAATTTATTCAAATGCTAATATTCCACGTAGTCTGACTTTGAGGAGCAAATATTCCTACATAAAGAATAAATGCCAAGATGCTTATTACCCCTCTTGCTTTACTTTACACTATGAATCCCCGGCAAACTACCACAGTCTATTACACCTGTCAAAGGAAGTTAGTGGCCAAATTTTCTGGCAGAGGAGAGCATTTTTCTTTATTTAAAAATTACCCCTTCTCCCCAAATGTTCCTCATGCTCAGGGTTGTTATGAAGCAGCAGCTGCTCTGTGACTTCAGAAAAGAAGCCAGGCGCCCAATAACTTTTTTTTTTTTGGTTGGGGGGCGGGGGTTGAGTACGCGGGCCTCTCACTGCTGTGGCCTCTCCCGTCGCGGAGCACAGGCTCCGGACGCGCAGGCTCAGCGGCCATGGCTCACGGGCCCAGCAGCTCCGCGGCATGTGGGATCTTCCCGGACCGGGGCACGAACCCGCATCCCTCGCATCGGCAGGCGGACCCCCAACCACTGCGCCACCTGAGAAGCCCCCAATAACTTCTTAATCTCTCCCGCTTCTCCTGAGAATCAATATCATCTGATAACAATGGCTGCGGTTCCTTATCCATGCACTTGACCCCGACCCAGGCTCAGATCTGCAAAAGGTCCATGTTCATGAGCCTCACCTGCTTCGTCTCCTCAGCTCCAGAATGAAGTTGAGTTCATCCAGTGCTTGGGAGAAAGCAGAGAGCAAGGTAGCCTCCAAGAGGGTCTGAAAGCGCCCCAGAGCTTGACTTCTGCCAGTGGCTTCTCTCCAAGGATGGCAGGAAAGAGGGTGTCTCCAGGCTATAAGGAGAATATGATTTGGTGGGGATGATCCTACCTGGAAGGTGGATAGAGGCATCCTTAGCTCTCTAGAAACGGACACAAGAAGAAAATGCCTCCTTCTCCCACAGTTCAGTTTCCCAGTGAGTGTGAAGCAGGTCAGGCATCACATCTCCTGAAAACTCGAGAGGCCCCCAGTGTGGGGAGCCCTTCAAGGAAGTCACTATCCAGCCACTCCTTTCAGCTTAGGATGGCAGCTCCATCTTTTGTGGGGGTAGGCAGTGTTGCTTAGTGATGAAGAAAGGGCTTTGACATTGGCCAGAACTCGGTTCAAGTACTGGGTTCGCTATTTATTAGCTGTGTGACATTGGTTAAGTCACTTAACTTCTCTGAGCCTTAATTCCCTAATGTGTAAAGTATGATGACAATAGTCTCTGCCTCCTAAGATGGTTGTGAGGAGTAAGTGAAAAACAAATTTAAGGTTTGTAAACACTTAGCATATTGCCTCCCAGTTAGTAAAGCCAAATATATGGTAGTTATTATTTATCTTATGATTAGAACGTTTTTTTCTCATACTTAGCCAAAATCCATCTCCTGACCACTTTCATCCATGGATCTAATTCTTTTGGACGGATGAAGGATTGCAGACCCAGAGCAGCCAGAAGGGACCCTTTCACAACACAAATCATATCTCTCCTCTGACTGAAGCTCATCATGAAGTCTTATAGGTCTTAGGGAACCAAAGGGCCAGAAAGGCCGCTGCCTCTCCAGCCTCATCTCACACCACTCAAGCCCACGTGCTCTGTGATCCAGGGGTCCTCTTTCTGTTCCCTGTGGCCTCAGGGTCTTTGCAAATGCCTTTGCCTGGAACTCTCTTCTACTTTTTCTGGTTAGCTTTTCAGACCTCAGCTTAAATAAGGCTTCATCAGATTTCTACCTGTCCCAGCTCCCTCTACTGTTCCTTCACAGGTTTTATCATCACTTGAAGTGTTATATTTGGGTGATTATTTGATAACTGACTATTTCCATTAGCAAGCTACACCTTCTATAAAGGCAGGGACCATGGGTGTTTGAGGCTCATAATGGGCTTTGCAGGGTACCCGGCATGTGGCCCTCAGCAAATATTTAGAGCGAAGGAAGGATGAAATGGACTAATACCTATTTCCACAGGAGTCCTTCACGTATTTGAAGAGAGTACTTATGCTTCTCTTCTTTGTGATTTAATTGTCACTAGATTAACGATCTCAGTGCCTCACCTACTCTTCATCATGTAGAGTTTTAGACCCCTCTACCGCCCTGTGCTCACACATGAGGGAGCTGAGTGCAATGAGGGGGTTGTGTCCTGTGATCTGAGACGCCATATTTCTCCTAGTGTACCCAGAGGCCAAGTTAGCCTTAAATATGTGTGTAACACACACACACACACACACACATATTGTTCTTTCGTTTAAAAATAATGCAGATTTACTAAAGAAAATTTGGAAACTACAGAATAGAAAAGTGTAAAGAAAACAATTCTTAGACACACCTTGCAAAGTAAAACATAACAATTTGTAATAATTCCAGTATTTTTTTCTGTGAATAAGTTTTTGTAGAGTTTGAGGAAGGATTATGTAGTGGAATTCTAGCTACACACACACACACACCTCTTGCTTTTTCACCAATATTAAATCATTAAAATATTTCTATATTATTATGTAACCTTTACAAACATCATTTTAAATGGTGCTATATTAGTTAGAAATGCTTTCTGCTGCTATCGAGGCTTAAACAAATGGGAAGTTATTTTTCTCACATAGCAAGAAGTCTGAACATAGGCAGTAACTGATGTTGCTTCCAATAGCTTTTTTCTCATGGTTGTGTTGTGACTGCTGTAGCTCTCCTACCATCACATTTATGTGCAAGGCAGGAAGATGAGGGAAAGGATGTGTCATTTCCATCCTTCCCTTTTATCAGGAGAAGCCCAAGCCTTCCCAGTATCCTCAGCATACTTCCACTGATGAATCCTTGACCAGACTCTGTCTATGACCAATGTTAGGTCCAAAAGCATCTGGAAAAGTGAGTATTTAGTTTTTCCAGCTGAGAAAGTTAAGGCAGGCAAGGGAAATTGGGTACCTTTCCCACATCCTATCAGGTTAATTCCATTCCATTTGATTCTCAGCTCTTTAAATACATATCCTGGGAACTTGCGTAAGGACCCTTTCCTCCTTTTGCTTCCTGGCTTATGAAGATCAACCAGATAAACAAGCAGTGATTCAAATCAGGAAGCTCACAGAGATGTTGTCAGTCATCACAATGTTTACTGGGGTGTTGTTCCCTTTGGTGGGCAGAAGCCAAGGCTGAAGAACGCCCTCCGACGCACAGGAAAGCTGCTCCGTGAAGACCTGCCCAAATGCCAATAGAGTCCTTATTGACTCCCATCCGTGGGCAATCATGGAAATTACTTCATCAGAAACAGTGAAGGAAGGAAGGAAAGACGGAAGGAAGGAGGGGAGGGAGGGCAAGGAACACCGTGTCATGAAACACTACAAAGGACAGAAGACAGATAATACCTCTCAGTGATGGGGTACAACCCTACACGTACTACTTTCTTCTTCCTATCTCAACTGCCCTCCTGGAGAAGTGTTTAAGAAAAATAATGGGAGTAGATCTTTACTCTTTCTCTCTTCCAAAGGCCTCCTCCTGGGGCTTTGGGACCTAATATTGTTTGCAATCTGTTCTTCCCTGGAGGAGGTTAGGGAAAATAGAAAGGCCCAAGACAGGTACTGCTCAGTGTTTAATGATGATAGGCAGAGATGGGAAAGCACAGATCAGCTCTTTCTTCTCGGCAGAGCCTGGGCTATTAGGAAAAGGGAATTTAGCGTTTGGTTTGCCCATTCTCTATTCCTCATCGAGGCTTTGGTCCCAAATTGCTAAACCTCCATTCAACAGTTAAATTAAACATAACTAACTTTGTTGATATTATTTCACAGCCGAATAACTTGATATTCATACTCTTTGTGTGTTCAATAAGTACAGAGCTCAGACGCATTTTTAAGTCTCAGCTGGTGACGAATTCTGCTGAGAGCTAAACTTGTGTTTCCCAGGATTCTGCTCAGCTGAGACGGGGCATACACTACCGCATGGGAAAAATAAGCTGCGAGCCATCATTTTGATGGGCCCCTCATGGCAAGAAAGCATCCCTCTTCTCTTCCCTCGTCTTCTTTGTAGCAACTCCCATTTACCACTTGCACATCCTAACCTAAAGGAATCCTGGGCAGACAACAGTACTTCACAGTGATGACTCCAAGGTGTGACGAACACTAAACTTGGACTCCCAAGGCCTCAGTATTTTCCCCCTCTCTGCCTCTTCATGGACTGGTGACTATAAGTCACACGTTTGCTGCAAACAACACACTTAAGTATTGAACACATGCTGCAAACTGTCAGGGGCCAGTCGCTATTATTTACGTTTTCACCTATAATTGGAGTCCTATCCTCTAAACATGACGGGAAGTGCCTAATAAGTATTTGAACTGAATAATACATTCATGTGTTTATTTATTCATCAAACATGTAGTGGGTACCTTCTATGTATACCAAGCCCTGGGCTAAAAACTATGGGCGTAAAGAATGAAACTGGGTTCTAGTTTGAGAGATAAACAAATAAATAATTATAACACGGTGAGATCCGCAGTGTATAACGGAGACATATACGAGGTTTTTGAGCATCTGACATTCTGCCCAGGTGAGCAAGGACCATTTCACTGAGGGGGCGACTGATAAGAGAAGGGGAACATCACAAATGCTAATGAGAATCACGCACCGGTCACTCGCCAAGAACTTAATACACGTTCTTTCCTTTAATTGTCACAACTGCCCTCTGGAGTAAGTATTATTATACCTATTTTATAAGCGACAAAGTCAAGGTCTAACTGACACACATAAGGTCCCAAAGCTGGTAAGGAAGGAGCCTGGATTCCCAAGCCATCAGGAAGTTGGGCCCTCTGCACACTCATCTCACAGAGGAAAAGCATGTTGGTCTTTCTGTACAACAAAAATATCAAATTATCTGAAAACATCTTAGGTGACGTTACTTATGTTACCAAAAGCTGCGCAAATTATCTCTTTAGAAAAACGAGATGTGGAGGTGATTGCAGGCATATGTGGATATCTCACCGAACCCCAAAGCAGGAACTGCAACTGGGTCTCCCAAGGGAGGGGAAGTAAGTACTGGAAGCTCCACAAACAAGGCAGATCAGCCCCCTCCTCCCCTCTCTCAGGCTGCGTCCTACTGTCTCCGTTCTCCATTGCATTCGTTATTCTCTTTCTCCAGACCAGCCCTTGCTTCTCCATGAACAAGGCAGGAGATGGCCACCATCCCCTTGTTACACCCAGTTCAAGCAACCCCAGGAGGCTGACTAGCATCTTTAAATCCCAATTCTGAATTCCCAGAAGAGGGAAAAAGACCGGCCCAGCTTGGTTTAACTGTGTCTGAAGTGTGGGCTGTGCGTAGTGACTTCCTTCTCAAGAGAATAGCATGGATCGGGGTGGGGAGAGTAAACAAATCTGACAAATGTTACCTCTGCCAGGTGACCAAGGTCAACATCAAGTGATAAGTCATGCTGATGATATGTATCTTTGATGTGATGTGATGAAAATGACACCTCACCTCTGTGGGCTTCTTCCCAAAACCTATAACCTCAGTCTAATCCTGAGAAAAACATCAGACAAATTTCAACTACCTGACTAGTACTCCTCAAAAACTGTCAAGTTCATCAAAACCAGGAAAACCCAAGAAATTGTCACAGTCAAGAAAAAACTAAGGAAAGATGACCACTAAACATAATGTGGGATCCTGCGACAGAAAAAGTAAAGACGTCTGAATAAATTATGGATTTTAGTCAATAATAATGTATCTATATTGGTTCATTAATTGTAACAAATGTACTATAATGATGTAAGACGTTAATTACAGAGGAAACTGGATGCCAGGTACGTGGGAACTTTGCGCTACCTTTGCAATTCTTTTGTAAATCTAAAACTCTTCTAAAATAAAAAATTTTTGAAAACACAGTATTGCATGCTTACTCTGTGCCAATCATCACGGTAGATGCTTTAGACACTGCAAAGACGAAAACCAAAAGTTCTTTTCAAATTATCCTGTCCCCCTTACCTACCTACCATAATATACATGGCAAGCCCTTTGAGAGAAGGGGAGACGCCAAAGACCCAGGGCAGTCCTGACACACAGTAGGCAGTCAAGAAATATTTGCTGATGCGAACTAACATTTATCATCCACAGAAGAGGCCCTGTTTTAACACTCAGAGATGCCACCTTGCCTGTCCCAGTGTGGGTCAATGGGAGTGCTGCCCTTGGACATGGATGGTTTCGGTTTGCTCACTCCCCAGCCACTGATGGATTTTCATTCCAGTAATCCTTTAATCCCAGCCTGGAAGCTCTGAATGGGACCCAGACCTCGCCACTTTTTTTGTTTTTTAATTTTGGCTGCATTGGGTCTTCACTGCTCCGCGTGGGCTTTCTCTAGTTGTGGTGAGCGGGGGCTACTCTTCATTGCAATGCACAGGCTTCTCATTGCGATGGCTTTTCCTGTTGCAGAGCATGGGCTCTAGGCGTGCGGGCTTCAGTAGTTGTGGCGCGAGGGCTCAGTAGGTGTGCCTCGCGGGCTCTAGAGCGCAGGCTCAGTAGTTGTGGTGCACGGGCTTAGCTGCTCTGCAGCATGTGGGATCTTCCCGGACGAGGCATCGAACCCGTGTCCCCCTGCATTGGCAGGTGGATTCTTAACCACTGCACCACCAGGGAAGTCCTTGCCAGATTTTTATGCCCTTTAGGGGACCTTTCTTTGCTTCTCTCAGGACAATCTTATAAAACCTTGCAAAGGACAAGAGCCTCCTGTCATAATTAACCTTTGAAATGGGCACTAAAAATAATTTTGCATTCACCTTAATAGTGCAGGTTTTAAGGGGAAAGACAAATGGGTGTGGCTTTTTAAAGCATATGCTTTTCCAAAGCAGTGGAGAGGGACAGGAGGCCCAGAAGGAGTTTCTGGCCATGGAGCTGAGATTTGGACGTGTTAACGCTTTCCCACCCCCTTGGTTCTTCCTCCTACTGTCTCCATTCAAAGTCATTTTAATCTTATGAACTGACTATTAGCTGATGAACTAATTCCTCCAGGGAAAATGCCATTAATTCATCAGGCTCCTTCACTCCATTTTTTTAAAAACTGCCCGTGAACATCTTTTGTTTTAATAAATGACTGAATTCTTGTGCTGTGGTTTGCAGAGTCTTAATGAACTTGGGAACGTAAAATCCTCCCTGTGGTTTATTTTCAGCCCCATCACATAGGAAACCATACTGCACTTCACAGTCAGGCTAGAGTTTTCTCACAAAAAGGGACCAAGCTAAGTGCTACTGACGCTGGACGTTCATATTACCACTGGGTGAGCTTTTCTACCCTAAAACCTGAAGCAGCCTTCTCCACTACCTGCACACCTGCAAGATAGGATAAGCAGCCCCTCTTCTTCAACACCCCAATCATGTAACTTGGAAACTTGAGGCTGAACAATTCCACGCTCAGTCCACTGCAGCATTGCCGGTGCCCTATGCCCTAGTTTTCACTCTTGTTACATAAGCACACATGTCAGTGTGTCTCTAGCTACCAGCTTCTATCAGGGTAATGATTTACTCCTCTTCACATCACCTGTGGTACTAGCCCACGCAGACTGTACCCTTACTAAACAGAGGGGCAAAGATACAGAGGCCCTTCGTACACCCCGTTTGAGACAAAGTCACTGCTACAGACATGGATGGTGCTTGATACTTAGACAGGCAGCGAGTGGGGATTAAAAAAGAATTATCTCCCCAGTATGCTCACTCTGACTGGTCAACGATATAATTTCCAGTCTCATGTCTCTATTTCAGACCACATATGGCAGTAATACTGGCTCTTCCCCACCTCAGCCTAACCAAGACTAAACAGGTTGATGAATGTCATGCATCTTATCAGCATACATGCATATTTTTAAATATAATTCACTTTTGGTCTGCACCCTTGTGCAGTGGTGAATGAAAACAGTTAAGATTTCTTCCACTGTCTGCCTTTAAATGTATTAAACAGCCCTGCTGTCAATAGATTATATTCTTGTACAATGATAATAGCCCCCAAAACGAAGAGGCCTTGTCAGGAATTGCAGTTGTCACAGTTTGATGGGAATGATTTTACTTGGGGTTCGTCTGCCTCACAATCATCTCATAATCTGGATATACATCACAGCATGACATGTAAATTTCCTGCTACTCTGCTTTCATTTCCAGAGGCAGCAGTCAAATGAAAACCACTCAACCTCACCCAAATGTATAAATAATTTTCATTCAAACATATTAACAGTCAAAATATGAGAATTTATCACAGAGTGCTAGGCCTTTTAAGAAGCAATAAAGACTTTACTTTTTTAAGCATATTTCTCTTTAGAAAAGTAATACAAATAGTAACTCGCAATTTAAAAATCACATTTGAAAGTCCACATAGAAACCACCTAATCTGCAAACTTAAGGGATGTAGGTGCTTCGCCATAGATTTAGTGCTTGGAGGAAAAGGGATGAGGGAAATTTTGCGTAATAGAATTGCACGTGGATTAGTAATCACCGATATGGAAATACCAATGTCTAAAAATGCTGATTTATTTCATTTTGATTAAACATATCTTTTGGGCTACACAATCTATAGTAGATTACTTTCTCTAAAATATAAACACTTGATCCAGCAGTGATTTGGATAGTAATATAACAAATGATACTTTTTTCTGATAAACATCAGATTTTAATTGAAAGCAATCTCCTTGGGAAAAAAAAGCCCATCAAATTCCAACCACACTAACTAACTGTCAGTTACCAAGGAAGGGAGGGAGGGACATATTCACAATTGAACAAGAAAAATATTTGTCATCAGTGCTCAGTTATGAAGTCAAATGAGAGCAAGTGCTCGTTCACCTTGGCCTGGTTCAAGGTGAGTCTGAGGATGGCCATGGGAGCTGTACTTGAGGGAGAGGACAAGAGCTGCAAAGTACTCACCACAGGACCTGGAAACTTGCCACTCTTGCTTGTAAAGCTCCCCTGGGAAGGTGCTTCCAGACTAAGCCTTTAGATGTGGACTTGTGCTCAGCCAGATGGAGGTGCTAAAAGACATCATTTGACCAATAAGGCATCATGTTGACAAGAGTTCATTAGACATGGAACAAAACCCTAAAAGGACTATAATACCCTGACGCACTTAAGTCAATAATCAATCCACCCATATTTCCAAAAAATACCTTCCATAGTTTACAGAGGATACTTGGTCTCTGGGGAAGAGGCTAAGTTAAAGGTTTCTATCACATCCTCAAGGCCAGTTGAAAAGTGAGGGTGGCTGGAAAGTGTAGACTAGGAAGGTACGTTGGGATGGGGAGCAATCTGCTTGTAGCATTAGTGCTAGCACCTAAAAAGTTTGCAGCCTCACTTAAAACTTTTATACCCTTTTCTTCTCCCCCTTCTTTGCCCCCACCATGTGCAAAAACTGCTAAGATGACAGTTTTTTCCATTTCCCCAGTAAGTGTGTCTGCAGAAGTACCATAACCCAGGGTACAGCAAGCTCAGCCATTTGAAATAAAACTTTGCAGTACTAATGTTTTTGTAACTGCTTTCATACTGTAATGATATTTTTCCAAGCACCGGTTTTATTTGATCTTAAATACCTTTTTGGGAAAGTCCAGTGAGCTGACTCTAATAAAATCATGCTATTGAAAAAGTAGAATGTTCAGAATAAATTACAAAACTGCATGCAAGAATACCAGCTAGTGCTGCAATAAAAAGCTGAAAATGAGTATTCTTGCAATATATTTTAAAGAAGTAGTATACTCTTTTTGTCCATTTTTTTCATTGAAGGTTTCATAACAGAATGCCTCCATGTCGTGAAAGGAGGGAAATGCATACCAAATAAACAAACTGAGGGAAAAACTGCATTTAAGGGGAGAAAAGAATCTTGACTTTTGGGGGGAGTATAGAATATGTTTCATTTCATTTTCAATAACTGTTGGAAGATAATAGGAAATGTGATTTCTTTCCATTTGCTGTGCCAAAATACTTAAATTACATCATACGTATCCTGTCATATTTTTCCCCCAACATATTCAGGATCTGTTAATGGATTTCATATTCCTTATGTCTGCACTAAGGGATGGGTCTGCTTTAAAAGGCAGAGATGTCCAGCAGTGGGGATCTCAGGGAAACTGTAGGATGAGACCATGAGTGGAAGACAGAGGCAACTGAATATCTGACTTTCTTCTAGTGAAGCAGAAGGAAGGAGCTCATGAAGGATAGAGGTAAGTGTATCCTCCTAATTACTCTTGAAATCGTAGGTCCAAAATAATCACGAGCCTCTTCCGCAGCCCTTCCACCCCACAGGATAGTCTCACAAAAATGAGACATTAAAAGAGCGATGGATGGTAAATGTCCCCTGTGGCCACATTGATACCTGCCATTTGAGAGTCTACTGTGTTGTGGGTACTGAGTCAAGCACTGGGCTTTAGGTTCTACGAGGAAAAATATTTATGTAAATCAAATTAGCGTGTAGATCCAAATTCATTTCTCTCACCTCCAAGTAAAACAAAAGCAAGCATTCCAATCCTATGGAGAGAAAATGGGACAAAGAAAACATGGTGTAGCATGATGGGCAAGATCTAGAATATCATGGACACTGTTGGTGGCCACCCAGCATTCCTCCTCCCCTTCCATCTTCCTTCCCAGCAGAACCTGATTTTGTTCAGGAATCCATGTCTCTACACACAGCCATGCACCTCGGAAGAATCTGACCCATTTGCTTCTAAGATGCAGATGGACTGGTCATGGGCAACTGTGTACCCTTTGTCATTGTTGAGTTGAAGAAAGGGCATGGGACTCTGACCAGTGATGTGGGAGAGGAAATCAGCGGAGGCTCCTTTAGAGAAGAGCTTTCTTGCCAACCAAAGAAGTGGGCTCTCTTTTAGCCTCTGGAGATTTTGTTGTCTGGATGCGACTCCTGAAAGGGTAGCAGCCACCTGCTAGGAAACTCTGCCACCTTGCCTAAGATAAACTAATACCCATGATAACAGAAACAATGCTGTATTAGTGTCATAGGGCTGCTGTAACAAAGTACCATAAACTGGGGGTCTTAAAACAGCAATTTATTGTCTCACAGTTCTGGAGGCTAGAAGTCCAAAATCAAGGTGTCAGCAGGGCCATGTTCCCTCTGATGGCTCTAGGGGAGAATACTTCCTTGCCTCTTCCAGTGTCTGCCCACAATCCTTGGTGTTCCTTGGCTTGTTAGACACACCACTCCAGTCACTTGGCCATCTTCTCCCTGCGTTTCTTCACATTGTCCTCCCTCTGTGTCCAAATCTCCTCTTTTTATAAGAACAGTCATATTGGATGAGAGTCCACTCTAATGACCTCATTTTAACTTGATTACCTCTGTAATTACCCTATTCACAAATAAGGTCACATTCTGATACTTGGGGTTAAGACTTCAACATATCTTTTGCGGGGGAAGGGGCTCAGTTCAACCCATACATCATACATTGCCTCACTGTGGGCAGATACTAAGGTTGAATAGACCTTGATGACATCATAGAGCCTCTGAATCAGCCCACCCTGGAACCTGTCCCGCCTCAGGACTTGCTGGTAAGTGAGGTACACGTGCGACCCCTTTCTGCATTGCTCGAGTTGTCCTGTATTGAGGTTTGTTACGCGTAGCTGAGCCCACATTCGTTGATGCAACAGATATTGGATAAAAACAGACCTGATTCCACCATTTAATAGCTGTGTGTCCTTGGGAACAAAATCACTTGCACTTTCTGAGAATACTTTCTTTATCTCTACACTGAGTCAAACACTACCCCAGAGTTGCCACAAAGATTGGTGAGATTGATATAAACGGCATTATCCTGAAAAGGCACTCAGTAGATTGTTTACATGCTCTTTTTACAAACTATCCATGTGACTCTGGAAGAATAAAAACAGTACCATATAGTCTAGTCTTAAAGGGACTAATGAGAACCACTAGTTCTTGATGGTTAGATTTGCAGAAACTAACGCAACATTGTAAATCAATGATAAAAATGAAAACCAAACAAGCAAACAAAATAAATCATTTGCCTGTTTTCATCACTTAGACATTCTGCACCTGTCTCGCTTCTTTAAGGCCTTTGTGACAGCTGCCATTTATGAGAAGCAGTGACCTTAAAGGTTAAAAGCATGAGCTCTTGAGTCAGACCACATGGATTCAAATCTCAGTTCGGCCACTTTCTATGTGTGACCTTGGGCAAATTACTTAACCTCTTTGTACTTGGCTCCTTCATCTCTACAAAAGGGGAATGAAGATGATGATAGTTTCTCACAGTATTCTTAAGAGGAATAAGGTGAATTAGTACAGGGTCTGGCACACGGTAGGCAAGTTAAACATATACTCTTTCCTCCTTTTGAGCTCCATTATTGTCTGCCATCATCTTAGTATCCTACACCAGTGGTTTGCACACTTCAGTGTTGGTGTAAGAAACAAATGTGATGCTTGTTATAAATATAGACTTCAAGCACTACCCCTCCCCAATCCAGAGATTCAGATCCAGTAGTTCTGAGATGCACTTTTAACAAACATTCCAGGTGAAATTGATGCAGATGGTCCCTTATCACACATTGAGAAACTATCTACTTTTTCTGATTGGAAGTCAGGAGACTTAGAAGGAGCTGCTCATCTTGGAGACTGGTACTTCTCTTATCCTCCCTACTAGTCTGAAGGGAGGATAAGATGCATCTGGAAGGTACAGGCATCATTATCTCTCTGTCCCTTCCCCTCACACAGGAGCTTGTCCACAGTAACTCAATTCAATTTAAAGTAACCTCAGATGGTATAGAAACAGAAGTGGTCAGGGAGGGATAGGAGGATGGGGATCTAGGTAGAAGGAAAACAGGCTCTGCTAACTACTTAGTGATTCCAAGAGATTCTATTGGGACAGCTGTCCTGAGTCAGCCCCAGAACCAGTTTTGGTTTCTGTGAGCCCCACGAACAGTGTGACCCTGGATAGCAGCGTCACTAGAAAGCTCTGGGATTCCAAGCAGAGTCACTAGAAAGCTCTGGGATTCCAAGCTGGCTTCAGTTTTCAGACTACCAGCCTGGGACACAGCCCTCCAAGCCCAAAGCAGACCTTCAGACCAGGTGCAGGAGGACAAAGGAACAAAACTGCACAACGAGAAGCTGAATTTGCACTTCTTATTACTGGGTCACTCAACCAACTAAGCTTAGATTTCTTAGGGACAGCTTCAACAAAGAACATTTATAGGGTTGTTTTGTTAACTAATTAATGTTAATACATGTAGCATTATGTAGCTGTTGATTGAATGACTGTATGGGCCACGTGATTTTCATGAATTATGTCATTAAATTCTCAAGAATTCATTCAACTAATATTTGTTGAGCATCTACTATGTATTGAGTTATCAAATAAAAGTAAATATATTTATCAATATGTAATACATATACTACATCTATCTCATATATGACTGTGTAGCGAGAAATTTCCTAGAGAGACTGGGAGGCTGATAAGTATAAAGCATTGGTACAGTGTCCGACACATAGCATGCACTTAATTAATGTAAGCCATCATTATTATTGTTGTTGTCAATTATTACAGAGGATACATACTAACAGTGGTTCTTCCTGGATGGTTTCTTTCTGGAAACGTTCTGTGGGAACGTTTCTTCCTTTTGCTTATTTGCATTTACTAGATATTCTACACTAAGCATGCAATGCTATTGTAATAAGAAATGGAAGTTATTTACTTTAAAAGTTGATATTTCCTCTCTGAATCCACAAATGAAGACCACACTGTCTTTGACAGCACCACCTAGTGGCTCCAACAGAGTATGACTGAAGAAGATCCTTTTTCCCCACCCACTACTTTATATCAGGATTCATAGGAGGAGTGATTGTGGTATGTTCCAGCATTCACACAGTATCCTGCACAATATTTGACCAATGACTGGCAAGCTTCTTTTCTGTGCCCTTATTGGCCTTTAGAACTCTATTTTTTCATGATGAGATGATTTATTTCTTCTGGGGCTTTGACTTGGATACTTCTCACAAAAATACAACTTAGGAATCCAGTGAGACCTCTAACACACACACAACACACACAAAATGTAAATCTTCTATTTTATTTTTATTTATTTATTTTTGCGGTACGCGGGCCTCTCACTGTTGTGGCCTCTCCCGTTGCGGAGCACAGGCTCCGGACACGCAGGCTCAGCGGCCATGGCTCACGGGCCCAGCCGCTCCGCGGCATGTGGGATCTTCCCGCACCGGGGCACGAACCCGTGTCCCCTGCATCGGCAGGCGGACTCTCAACCACTGCGCCACCAGGGAAGCCCTGGCTTACATTTTAAAATATCATCTAGCTGCTAAGTAGATGTTAGATTGTAGGAGGACAAGAGTAAAAACAAGGAAACCATGCAACAACAATCAAGTGAATGAATGTCCGTGGAACAACTGAATGTATGGCTAAGATGTCAAAGTAGAACAGAAGCGTAGTGTTCAATTACATCCACAAGTGACAAAGAAAGTCTCCTCATTGGAGGTGAGGCCTAAACAGGGGTCTGCTTTTATTTTCAGGTTTGAATTTTTTTGGCAAGGAGTGTTCTTCCATTAGGAGACCCATCATATCAATGTCTCTCTTCTGTGATGTTAGCAGCTTAATAAATGCCCAAATCCATTCATTCATTAGTAGTTGCAAAATGGTGATATGCTCATTCTATCTTTTCATTTATATTTTTTAGCTGGATTATGTTTATAAAAAGAACCTTTTCTTCATCTTCTGTTTGATTACCCAGTGGTGTAATTCACATAGAAAAGGCAAGACAAATGCTTGATTTTTTTCCCCTCTATTTTCAGTTTTCAGAATAATGAGTTGGTTGACTAGCGTCTCTCCATGGTGATCAATTGCTTGCTTGCTTTCTCCCTTTTTCTTTCTTTCTCCCCTGCTTCCCTCTTCTCTTTCTTACTCACTCTTTCTCTCTCTTCTCTTTTTCTTACCTTCTCTCTCCCTTCCTCCCTCTCTTTCTTTCTGACATTCTCTTTCTATTTCCCTTGTTCTTTCCCTTTTTCTTTCTTATTATCAATATGAACTTAATGATTTTTAAATATATCTGATGGTTTCAATCAATGCAGTTATTACCTGTATGGATGCTTAAATTGTCTCATCTTTACCCAGGAGCCTCTTCAAATTGGCTCTTGAGCCCTTTCGATGGAACCCTAGTAGTTTTTGACACCCTCCTCACTGCCTGATATAAGTTGTGACAACCTCAGCATGTACTTTCCCTGTCCCCAACTTGGAGTCAGCCATTTCTCTAAGAAGCCCTGGTTCCCTTTAGTGGGATATGGTATCTCAGCACTACAATTTGAGTACTATGGGTGAATCATTATTTCTGTGTTTGTCATTGTTACTAGGCCTTTTCAGCGGACAGAGTTTGACTTTTTTTTTTTTATTTATTGATAGGTTAGGTTTCTTTTTTTAATAGCTTAATTACATTTTGTGGGGGAGCTGTGTTGGATCTTCATTGCTGCGTGCAGGCTTTTCTCTCGTTGCCATGAGCGGGGGCTACTCTTCGTTGAGGTGCACGGGCTTCTCATTGAGTTGGCTTCTCCTGTTGCGGAGCACGGGCTCTAGGAGGATGGGCCTCAGTAGCTGCAGCACACGGGCTCAGTATTTGTGGCTCGCAGGCTCAGTAGTTGTGGCTCACGGGCTTAGTTGCTCCGTGGCATGTGGGATCTTCCTGGACCAGGGATTGAACCTGTGTCCCCTGAATGAGTTTGATATTATTTAATAAAATTAATTATGATTTTTATATTGATAATTTCAAAGTAAACTATGACATTTTTTCCTCATTTTTCCCACATTGATAGTCTCAATTTTCAACAACTCCAGAAATGACAGAATTACAGTGACCCTTAATTACTAACTTTCTTTGTTCCCCCAAACTACACACAACAATCTCATAATTAATCATACAAACAGTACCAACAACAACATGATCACTGTAAATAGTTTAAGATCCTATGTAGCTCTATTTGTCCTAAGAGTATCTCACCCTAGGGATGTATAGGCAAGTTACTGACGTTTAAAGTCATTTGGAATTGTTCATGTCATGGGGCTTTACAGTTTGTGGTGGGTGGAAGCAGACATTTAAAAAGTGATTATAAGACCTTCAGTGTAAAGAAACAGTACAGTAAGCAAAGTGAGGTTCACCTGTCTGGAGGGTCAGAGTCATCCTCCCTAAGAAAGGGATGCTTAAGCAGAGACCTTAGGCCATGTTGGAATTAGCTCAGCAGAGTATGGGAGCAAGGTGGGGGGGGGGTCATTCCGACAAAGAGTTGCCTAAGCTGTGACTTAGAAGGCACTCTGCACATAAACTGCCAAGACAGCGGTGGCTTTTTAGAATTTCCTTTTTAAGCTATGCTCTCCAAAAATCAAAAGATCATCAACCAAATCAGGTCTGGTCTCCTCTGTGGTAGTTTTCAAGCCAAAAGTCACATGGGAAGTAACCAATGCAATGCACAAAGCCATAGACATGCTTTCTTTGTAAGCCAAACCACGTTGCTTAATCGTTCCCTTTATCATGCTTAACTTCCATTTCTAAAAGGGAGAGCCTCAGAGCACAAGGACTTGCCCCTATGAAGAGTATTTAAAAAGAAGAGCTTCACATACTCTTCATAGGGGCAAGTCCTTATGCTCTGAGGCTCTCCCTTTTAGAAATGGAAGTATGATACGTAAAAGGAATGACCACCAAAAGATAAACAGATAAAAAAAGATGTGGCACATAGAGACAATTAAATATTACTCAGCCATAAGAAAGAACAAAATAATGCCATTTGCAGCGATATGGATGGACTTAGAGATTGCCATACTGAGTGAAGGAAGCCAGACAGAGAAAGACAAATATCATATGATATCACTTATATGTAGAATCTAAAAAGTGGTACAAATGAACTTACTTACAAAACAGATATAGAGTCCCAGATGTAGAAAAGAAACTTATGGTTATCAAGGGGGAAAGGGATGGGGAGGGATAAATTGGGAGACTGGGATTGACATATATATACTACTATATATGAAATAGATAACTAATAAGGACCTACTGTATAGCAGAGGGAACTCTACTCAATACTCTGTGATGACCTATATGGGAAAAGAATCTTAAAAAAAGTGGATACCTGTATATGTATAACTGATTCACTTTGCTGTACAGCAGAAACTAACACAACACTGTAAGTCAACTATACTCCAATAAAAATTAATTTTAAAAAATAAATAAAAATAAAAACAAGAGCTTCAGAGGGTGAAGGGCATTCCCTGGGAGACTCCAGGGAGGATCTGAGACTACAGAAGACCCAAAATAATGATGATAGGGATACTGGAGCCTGTTCTGTAGATGGCACTGCATTAGATGCCTAACATACTTCAAATCTAATCCTCAAAACAACTCTGTAATTTAGAGGATGTTATCCCATTTTAGATCTGAGGAATCTGAGAAGCTGAGAAGGATGTGGCAAAGTTCAAAGTTACGTAGCTGCTAAGTGGGAGGCCCAAGATTCAAATTCAGGTCTGCCTGATTCCAAAACCATTACCTTATGAATTTCACTAGTTTATTCTCTAGAGACATGGCTTATGTGACTATATAAACTATGATTTATAAAATAAATTATGTTAGCCTAGAGTCACCTCTCACGGGTGAGGAGTACTCGTATAAGAACTAACATTTGGTTGACCTTTTATCCTACAATGACATTGTTTTCTAATTTGATTGGTTCTCATTATTCCCATTTCCCAGAGGAGGTAACTGAGACTCACAAAGAAGCTGGCCTGTTCAGCTAATAAGTGACAGACTGGGGTTTAAACCAAGGTTTCTGACTCCAAATCCCAAGTTGTTCCCATTCTTGGTCATCCTGGCTCTCTGCTTACCAGATATCAGAATGAGGGCAGAAATGAAAACGTCACAAGAAAAACCAGTAGGAAAAACGCTTAAAATCACACACCTCCAATTATGACACCACTTATCAACAAAATGTCACTTATCAACGAAATGTCACTGTCTGAATATAAAACTATTATAAAAATAATAAAACTTTACTTTAAAAATCTTTGCTTAGCCATAAAAAGGAATGAAATTGTGCCATTTACAGAGACGTGGATGGACCTAGAGACTGTCATACAGACTGAAGTAAGTCAGAAAGAGAAAAACAAATATAGTATATTAACTCATATATGTGGAATCTAGAAAAATGGTACAGATGAACCTATTTGCAAAACAGAAATAGAGACACAGACGTAGAGAACAAACGTATGGACACCAAGTGGGGAAAGGAGGGTGGGATGAATTGGGAGACTGGGATTGACATATACACACTACTTTGTATAAAATAGATAACTAATGAGAACCTACTATATAGCACAGGAACTCTACTCGGTGGGTGCTCTGCAGTGACCTAAATGGGAAGGAAATCCAAAAGAGAGGGGTTATATGTATACATATAGCTGATTCACTTCGCTGTACAGCAGAAACTAACACAACATTGTAAAGCAGCTATACCCCAATTTAAAAAAAACTTCACTTATAAAAAAACATCTCGCTGGAAAAACCTGTAAATTCAGTACCTTAACATTGTAGCAAAAATGGTACATAAAAATATGAAAAGAGGGCTTCCCTGGTGGCGCAGTGGTTGAGAGTCCACCTGCCGATGCAGGGGATGCGGGGGATCCGGTCCGGGAGGATCCCACATGCTGCAGAGCAGCTGGGCCCGTGAGCCATGGCCGCTGACCCTGCGTGTCCGAAGCCTGTGCTCCGCAACGGGAGAGGCCACAACAGTGAGAGGCCCGCGTACCGAAAATAAATAAATAAATAAATAAATAATAAATAAATAAATAAATGAAAAGAGAACATAAAATTCTGTTTTCCTAATTTTTCAGTAAACCTGTAACTC
>NW_020172732.1:2684178-2739178 GCF_003031525.2 Neophocaena asiaeorientalis asiaeorientalis | reverse complement strand
GAGACAACAGTCTGTCTCTAACTCTCCTCATCATATTCATGTGTGTATTTGTCCCAATTTGAAGACTGTTGGAAAGAAAAAGGAAGGGGCAGATTGAGGAAGGAGATCCTAAGAGATCAGGATGGTTTACTGTTTCTGGGCCCGTATCTTCAGATACTCACATGTAAATGATGAGGACAATTTACTGTCTCTGCTCACATCTATTAGATGTCTTTTTGGTTTTTTTAACTTGTTTATTTGTTTGTAATCTTTCAGCCAAATTTGAATAGTCCTTTCTAGAAAATTAGGACAAGAAAAGGAAATGGTTACAAATTTTAATCCCTTTGGTTGGTCTGAGACATTTTTTCCTTTTTGATTTTTAACTATGTGCCCCTTTTATCCTTGAATTTTGTGTTACAGATAGCCTCTAAACAGTAAGAGTTCAAGAATACATTAAATGGTTGAAAGAATACATTAAAGCGAGAGAACTGCGGTGCAGTATATGTGTCATCATGAGATGAGTGTCTTATTGAATCTGAAGTCAGAAGCTCTGCGCTCAGGTTCAGATCCAGGCTGGCCACTTCTTAGCTTTGTAACCTTGGGCAAGTCGCTTAACCTCTGTGTCTCAGAGTTCTCCCCTGTGATAGATATATGCATCTCACAAGGTCTCTGTGAGAATTCAGTGAGAAGAGTAATTCAACAAATATTATTTGCCAGGAGTCTCCAAAAATGCTGGCTGTGCAAGGCTTTGGGAGGCTATGCAACGGCACTTGGTAATCGCTAACAAACGGGAGGGATTATTGTAACCACAAAAGAGAAAACATCATATTCCTGTGTGTTACCCAAATAGCATTGCCAAGTAATATGATCCTAGCCAAAACTCATTTAAGTATTGTTATATTCCAGACAGTGTACTAAGCTTTTTGTATCATCATTTAATCCAATAGACAACCCTCTGAGCTAGGTGCTATGATTATTCCCATTGCATAGATAAGGAAACGGAGGTTTATAAGAGGTTAAGTAACTTTCCAAAGAACTTTGGGAAGTGCCAGATGTGCCAGAACTACATTAGAACACAGGCCTCTTTCACCCTTGATATATTCAGACTTAGGCCAAATCTTTGTCCCCTACCTCCCAATATTTGCAAGACTTTAAAAGGTAATGTTGGGCTTCCCTGGTGGCGCAGTGGTTGAGAGTCCGCCTGCCGATGCAGGGGACACGGGCTCGTGCCCCGGTCCGGGAAGATCCCACATGCCGCGGAGCGGCTGGGCCCGTGAGCCATGGCCGCTGTGCCCCGCAACGGGAGAGGCCACAACAGTGAGAGGCCCGCGTACCGCAAAAAAAAAAAAAAAAGTCATGGGAAAAAAAATCATGGAGATGTAATGTACAGCATGATGACTATAGTTAATAATACTGTATTGCATACTTGTAAGTTGATGAGATCTTAAAAGTTCTCGGCACAAGAAAAGTTCAAAGTTTCAAAGAAACCTCTAGCTCAAAAATGTTGAGAAAGAAATTGGGAAAATTCTTTCATCTATGATTAAGGGATGTCTTGTGTGCATTTAAAAATATTTCCTAAAATATGCATTTGTAGCATGTTAGAAACTTTAAAACAGAAGCTTTTTTTGGAACCACACACTGTATTACCCTTGATAGGATCCCACATGTTAAGCCCTCAGAAAATACCATAATACAATTTACCCCTGAAACTGATGAGCTAACAGATTAAAATTAAATCAAAATCTTATCTTCTCATTAATGCACATTCTCAAGGAAGACAGTTACAAGAACAGCTAAGTCATAGGATGGTTAAACCATGTCTTGATTTCACACTCTGTCATTTTAAATACAATGACTCATAATTCTGAAATTTATCAAAATTTCCTGAGCAGCTGTATACCCAGAAAATGATATTTAAATTAAAACTGTTAACCAATACAAGCAAAGCCATACACTAAAAGCTTGGCTTGGAATGGCAGCAAATTAACATAAGATGTCAATCTAATAAGAGGGAAAGTATTGTAGAGGTTCTTGTCCAAAAGAGGGGCCTGAAGAATTTAACTGACCCACATCCATCAGCACAGGACGTCACTGTTATTCTACTCATGGAGAACTCCACTGTAAGCTGCACTAACATTGAAACCAAATGAGAAAGACGTGCTCCTGGTGTAGAACCTAACCCTATGACAGAGGACCTTCATTGGGGAAAAAAGGAAAAGTTAAAAGGAGTTAACTGTGAGCTGTTTGTTGTTGTCACTGTGAGAAAATATACACTTTAATGAATTTTCTAGTTTAAGAGAGAATGCTTTGAGCTGTTTTTTAAAATATCATATATATCCAATAAACTCCCTAGAATGTTAATAATCTCTGTGAATCCCAAGAAAGAAGAAAATTGAACTGACACAGAAATTATATCAGGCATAAATCAAAAGTTTATGAGGCCAAATACGTATCAGTAATATTCACCATTTTTTTGAATGCTTACTTTGTGCCAGGTATTCTTATATGTATTCAGCCCCACAATAATCCTGTGAGGTCAATGCCCCATTTTACAGAGGAAGAAACGGAGGTGCAGGGAGGTTGTACAACGTGCCCCAAGTCAGTAAGTGGCAGAGTAGGGATCTGAACTCAAAGTCCACCTAGTTTTTAGAACAATTGATTCCATTTTTTTTTGACGTCCTAAGTGAGGCATGCTGGTAATGCGGATGATGAGGAGGCTTACATAATTATTTTGAGGTTGGCTCAAAAAATGTACAGTCCTATTGTAGAAAGAGACGCATGGAAAACAAACGATGTCAAAGTCTAGATGGTCAAATGCATGGATCTGATTGTCCTTCCTTCTCCGTATGATTACAGATTAATTCTCCCTGGATGTCTTTATGTTGCATTGCTGCTCTCTTGTCTAACTTATACTGGCTGGAAGCTTTTCTTTTATCAAAAACCAATGCATTGGGCTTCCCTGGTGGCACAGTGGTTGAGAGTCTGCCTGCCGATGCAGAGGACATGGGTTTGTGCCCCGGTCCGGGAAGATCTCACATGCCCCGGAGCGGCTGGGCCTGTGAGCCACGGCCGCTGTGCCAGTGCGTCCGGAGCCTGTGCTCTGCAACGGGAGAGGCCACAACAGTGAGAGGCCCGTGTAATGCAAAAAAAACAAAACAAAACAAAAAAACCCCCAATGCATTGATATTTGACTGAATATGGCATTGTGAAGTTTCTGAAACGAGAATTCACACAGACAGACAGACAGACACACACACACACACACACACACACACATACACACACACACACCCCAGGTGGGTATGGACCTCTACCATGAGAATTACCTGTTTATGTGGTTGGTTTACATATTATTAAATCACCCATCTGATCTCTAATGGCAGCCCTGCTGACACTGTCTGACCCAGTTTGACAATCTGGATAGAAATTGTAGGGTTGGCTGTTCAATGGCTGTGACTTTTAACAGCACTGCTTTTGGGCCTCAAATCAATTCTCTCTGTTTACAGACCATTTCACAGCCCTTTACCTACAACATCACTTGTGTCAGTCCCATAAATACTTTGGTGTATATAATGCTTGAATTAGCATAATGGTTTAGGCTCTGAGCTCTTAGCCCAAAGAAGGACACATCAACATGCTCTCTTCACTTAAGCAATTAAGAGCCATTATGCTGCTTCAGTGGAAATATCATCAAGGTTAAAGACAATCCCAAACAGCCCTTTTATTCTAAGTCTAATAAATGAGGCACAGAAATTGAAATGTTAGTAAACAGTCCTACTTGCAAGCTCTTTTTGGATCATGCTTAATCAGACCCTTGTACAGCAGACATTTGCAACAGATTCAGAAATGTATATATTGAATTGTTCATTTCATGCAAGAAAACAGTTTGCTGATTTAATTTCAAAGTCATAATGAGCACTGATTTATTTGGCCAGCCTTTTAAAATTTTAGCATCATTTCATACAAAATATTTCTATACTTTCATTATTCAATGTGGCAAAAGTTACATTTTTAAAGGTGACAATTTTGTTGTGACTTTTAAACCAAAAGATATTTCCAAGGTCTTTCTATATTTTTTCTTTTTAGATTTTTAAAATTACTTTATTGAGGTATAATTTGCATATAATAAAATCCAACTTTAAGCATACATTTTGATGAGTTTTGGTAAATGTATATAATTGTGTAACTACAACTACAATCAAGATGTAGAATATTTCCATAAACTGAAAAAGTTTCCTCGTGCCCCTTTGCAGTTAATCCTCTTCCCACACCCCTGATAACCAATGATCTGCTTTTGATCACTAGTTTTACCTTTTCTAGAATTTCATATGAATAGAATCAGATGGTATCTAGTCTTTTACTTCCCATATTTCTTTTTCCTTTTTTTAAAATTTTTATTGGAGTATAGTTGCTTTACAATGTTGTGTTAGTTTCTACTGTACAGCAAAGTGAATAAGCTATACATATACATATATCCCCTCTTTTTTGGCTTTCCTTCCCATTTAGGTCACCACAGAGCATTGAGTATTCCCATATTTCTTTATACCTTTTCCTCTATATATTAGCAGTGAGAAGGTAATGTGGGAAACATAAACTGGGTGGAATTCTGGCTCCACCACTTCTAGCTCAATGACCTTGAGCAAGTGATTTAAATTCTCTGAGCCTTAATTTCCTCTTCTGTAGAATGGAGATTAAAACCCCCACATGGTTTATAGGGGGTGTAAATAAATCTGTGTATGTACTTAGGTTAAGCATCCAGAAAGTGCTCAATAAATGTTAGTTCCTTAGATTGGTCATGCTCTCTCCAGCCGTTAATTTCTTTAATGGTTACCTGCTACAGCTCTTGCTACGACTGAATACAGTGACTGGATTCAGACACAAGGGTACTTTTTCAAGTTTTGGAAATATTCTATATCTTGACTGTAATGATAATTACACAATTGCATACATTTGTCAAAACTCATCAAGTTATACACTTAAAATTGAATTTTATTATCTGTAAATTATGTTACAATAAAGTTGACTTTAAAAAATTTTAAAATAATGAAGAAATACAGAAAGAACTTGGAAGTATCTCTCAGTCTAAAATTCACAGGTGATAAGAGATATCCTCAACTCAATGCTTCATCAACCGAGCTTGCTGCTTTGTTCAAATAAGGTAATTATTCAAGAACAGCACATCTGATATCACCAGCAAAAGCCCTACGTGTTGTTTTCATAAACCACTGTCTTTGTGTTGACTTTATAAGTTTAATAAAGCAATTGTGAAAAACAGACTCACAGACATAGAAAACAAACTTATGGTTACCGAAGGGGAAAGAGGGTGGGGGAGGGATAAATTAGGAGTTTGAGATTAACAAACTACTATATATAAAATCGATAAACAAAAAGGTCCTACTGTATAGCACAGGGAACTATATTCAATATCCTGTAATAAGCCATAATGGAAAAGAATATGAAAAACTATATATATATATATATATATATATAACTGAATCACTTTGCTGTACACCAGAAACTAACACGTAAATCAATTATACTTCAATATAACAGAAAGAAAGAAAGAAAGCAATTGTGCAATGAGCTAGTAAAATTTGTGTGAGAGAAAGACTTGCGCGTGTGCACCTTCCCCAACTCCCACCAATACCCCATTCTGAGTCAGATGTCCCTTCTCTGTGTTCTGACGTTACTCTGTCCCTACCTCTATCACACGATTTATCACACTGTATTTCAATTACTTGTCTATGGGCCTAGTGTCTATCCTCGTCACAAGACTGTGCAGTCCCTCAAGAGAAGCAATTTTTCTTTTAACATCTTTATTGGAGTAAAATTGCTTTACAATGTTGTGTTAGTTTCTGCTGTATTACAAAGCGAATCAGCTATACATGTACATATAACCCCATATCCCCTCCCTCTGGAGCCTCCCTCCCATCCTCCCTATCCTACCCCTCTAGGTGGTCGCAAAGCACCGAGCTGATCTCCCTGTGCTATGCAGCTGCTACCCACTAGCTACCTATTTTACATTTGGTAGTGCATATATGTCGATGCTACTCTCTTACTTTGTCCCAGCTTACCGAGAAGGACTTTTTCTTTGTGTTTTTATATTCCCAGCACCCTGAGCAGCCCTCGGTAGGGGCTCAATAAAAGTTTGATGAATAAATGAGGTCTTACTCACATTAGCTCCATTTATAACATTACAAAAAAACATTTATCCCAGGCTTTCTTTAAATAGTGATTTGGGTCCAATGTATATGAGAATCTGAAGTAATAAGGGAGCCACTACAAGGCATGAAAAAATAATGACTGAGGAGAAGACAAGAAATACAGTGGGAGGAGAGGGAATAGTTAAGAGAAGTGACTTTAGTCCTTCACTCCCAGAATCCCTGGTTTGGGTAAACTGTACCACAGGAGTTCTGAGTCCAGGTTCCAGAGCCAGAAGACTTGGCTTAGATTTCAGCACTGCCAAACTGTGACCTTGGACTAGTTACTAAACCTTCCTGAGCTTCAGTTCACCTGTGACTTCGCTCCTCATTGTAAAATACAGAAAATAATATTACATGTCCTTCGCAGGGTTTCTGTGGAATTGAATGGGATGATGTACATAAAGTGTTCAGCACAGTGCCTGCCACGCAGTGAACACTCACAAAATGTTAATTTTCTAGCATGTTTCAAGAGTGGGACTCTGGAGTCAAACAGATTAGATCTGAATTTCAAATCTTCCAATTCAGCCACCCATTATCTGTGTGAACCCTGATAAACTATTTTTGTTTTTTTGGCTGCACCATGCGGCTTGTGGGATCTTAGTTCCCCAACCAGGGATTGAACTCGGGCCTTTGGCAGTGAGAGCATGGAGTCCTAACCACTGGACCACCAGGGAATTCCCTTGACAAACTACTTATAACCTTAGGTTCCTCAACTGTAAAGTGAGCGCAGCAACAATAACCTCCCAGAGGGTTATTTTGAGTATTAAATGAGATAAAGAACTTACATCCTGACTAGCACATAGTAAGTGCTCAGTAAAGGTTCGTTATGATCCTAGCTTGACAGGATTTAGCTCTACTGTCACCATACGAGCCCCGCTTCTCAGCAAGAAGCTTTTGAGGTCACATGGCCTGGGTTCTACTTTTCTGCTTCCAGTTGTATGGAGGTATAATGGACATACAGCACTGTGAAAGTTTAAGGTGTACAGCATAATTTGACTTTACATACATCATGAAATGATCCCCAGAAGTTTAGTGAACATCAGTAATCTCATAAAGATGCAAAATTAAAGAAAAATAATTTTGTTTCTTGTGATGAGAACTCTTAGGATTTGCTCTCTTAACAACTTTCCTATACACCATACAGCAGTGCTAATTATCTTTATCATGCTGTACACTACATCCCTAGTACTTATTTATCTTATAACCGGAACTTTGTACTTTTTGACTGCCTGCATCCAATTCTCCTACCCCCATACCCTGCCTCTGGTAACCATAAATCTGATCTCCTTTTCTGTGAGTTTGTTTGTTTTTGAAATATATTTGACCTACAAACTATGTTAGTTCATGTTACACAACATAGGGATTCAATATTTCTATACATTTCTAAATGATCACCATGACAAGTCTAGTTACCATCTGTCACCATACAAAGATATAATTATTGGCTATATTCCCCATACTATACATTTTATATCCGTGACTAAATGATTGGGGTTCTTAATATGGCTTTGCCAATCTCCCAATTGTATACAAGGCACCTAACCTTCCTGAATCTGTTTTCACCTGTAACATGGAGATGATAATCCTCACTTCACTGTCTTGCTGTGAAGATTAAATGAGATCATATGTAATAAGGTGCCTAATGTATATGCGTTCTGCTTAATACATTTTAGTTTCCAATCCACTGTATTCTCCCAGTCCGGCACACTTGCCCTTTCCTTTCTACCTATCCAGACATCTTCTCCCCTTCAAGACACACCTAAAAACCCCACCTCATTCTGGAAGCTGTCTGGGAAGCTGACCCATCTTGATCTCACAAATGTATTGAATACCATATACTGTTCTTATTTTGCTGATTCTGTAAATTAGTCTCGTCTCTCCACCTGGACCGATTAATCAACCTCTCTGAGTTGTGGAACCCTCCGATAATCAGATATTTCTTTGACTCTTCCCTCAAAGATATTCACATATACATGGCAATTTGCAAATAATTCCAAGGTGCTAATAATATCCTCTGAAACCTCCGAAACAGATTATGATCTCCCTGAGAGCAGTGACTACGTGATACTCTTTGTATCTGGAGCTAAGTTTGAGTAAAGACTGGGTGATGGACTGATTAATGTTCTGGCTCAGAAGATAAGTGTGGCAGCACCTACGGAAACGGGCAGGCTGCTGACCAGGGCGGAGGATGAGAATCTCTTTAGCGGCATCTCAGTCTTTAACTTTTCCAAAACAAAGCAAGTCAAAATCTAAGGACGGTACACAAATATTGGGACAATAAAAAGAAATACGGAAAGGGAGCCATGAAAATATTCCATTCTTGCACCACAGATGTGTCTAGTCAACGGAAGCCGAAAGAGTCCCCATCTCCTCTTCTCTTCGGACCCACGTCATAACTTTTCCCTGGGCTTTGCAGCCTCTCATTCCCCCTTTTGGGCTGGATGCTTGGTTTGACTGTTTTTTTTTTTTTAACATATTGGCCTTTAGGTTTGCGATTTAAAAGTTCACTTTTGTCTCTGCTCACATAAAATTCTTTGATTTTGGTTTTCCAGTCTGTCATCCTTGATCTAATAAAGCGAGGTGCCACGTATGGGATGGAAGCAGAAAGCACCCAACCTGAATCCTAGCCATGGCTCTGAGTAACTGTCTGTGCAGCCTTGGGTAAATTACCTGTCTTTGTGGTCTCAGTTTCCTTCTTCATGCCGCTTGGAGATCCCTCCCGGCTCCAACCGTCCACGATTCTGAGACACTGCAGTGATTCATGGTTGGAACTAAAAGAGTATCTAGAAGCGTCCCTGTTGCGCATAACGAAAGTATGGAGAATGGCTAGGAGGTATGGGTTTTAATGGTTCAATTACTAGATTAAATGAAAGGTGTACCATATGTACCATACAAAGTTTTCTAAACCATCCTACAAAATATGCTCAGCACTAGACAACAATGAATATAAGCTTTATCTCTTTGATGATTCAAAAAACGTACAGATCTTATATCCACTGTTCAAAGCTACAAAAGAAAAATGCAATTTTTCATGCTTTCAGGTTGTGGTGATTTGGAAAAATGGGAGTAGCAGTTCTCACCAAAGTGAAATATATACCTTTAGATCATTTATTGTACCTCTTCCTACAGCACCTGTATAACATTGCTAATAAAGAAAGTAAATGGCATAGTAAAGACCTTTCTTGCTACGATGAGTATTCTTTTGGCAGAGAATGAGCATCAAAACATCTTAACATTCTGATATTCTAGTAAAAACATCTGCCTACAACAAAAGCTGGAAGCATGTGAACAGCCAGTTTCTAATTTTATCCTGCCTATTCAGACTATGCAAGAGGAAAAAAAGATGATAAATAGCCAGAGAGACTTCCTTGACATCATGCTTAACTGAAATTTCAAAATAAATCAGTTGGGCTCATTTTTAAAGACCTGCAACTAAATTATCATTGGGTCCTTTTGTTCTACTCCAAGCTAGGTTTCTGAGGGACGAGTGGTGAGACACAGTGAGATCTGAAAATGGGCCACAGTATGCATACATTAGAGTTTGGTTTGATTTAGTCTTAACTCTTGTGTAATAACTTTCTTTGAAGTGTGGGTTGAGGGGCAGCTTAGAAGCCCGAGGCCACAAGCTCATCTTGTTCCTGTTGCAACTTGGATGCCCTGCAGTCCCCACACTATATATCAGAGGCTTGGCACTGTAGTCCCCGGCTGATCCAGAGTGGAGCCCTCATCCACTACGCAGCAGCGCAGCTGAGAGACAACACGGTTATGCTTGCTTGGGAAAGCCAATCTCTAAAAGGACACAGGTGGGTCTTCGAGGAGCCTGTGAGCCAGAGGAAGCTCTCAAAGTAAGGAAAGCGGTTAAAAAACCATCCACCTGCTAGAAAGATCGATAGTTTCCCCAACCTTGGGAGAGGCTGGACACGTTTCCTGATTGCTGGCTGGCCTCTCGCCTTCTCCAGCTTTGAGGATTGTTACTTCTCTGCAGATCCTCTGACCCAAGCAAATCTCAAGGCAAGTCCCCTGCTCCTCTTTCGTCTGATTTTTCAGCAAAGTGAGGGCATTGGACCAAGTGATCTGTTAGGTCCCATCTACTCTAAAATTTTGAGATTCTGACCCTGTGACAGTTTTGTAGCCCCCAAGGGACTAGCTTCCTTCCTCCCATTGGTCACATATTTTCCGGCAGCCTGAGTTAGACCCTTAGAGCTGATTTGGACCATGGAAAATTCTAGTAAATAATAATACCTGCATTGTTTCTTAGAACTTGTAAAAATACATAGAGTATTTCATTCGGTCCTTAAGAAACCCTCTGAGGAAAGAAAGGGTATCACCCTTCTCATTTTGTAGAGAGGGGAAGTTATGCTAAGGGAGGTTAAGTCACAACTGCCAAGGCAAAGAGGGTGCTACAGTCAGGGCCAAACCTCCAAACGCAAGTTTCTTAAGCTGGATAAAGCACACACATTCAATAAAAGACACATGATGAGTCTCACGGACGGGAGCAGTGAACCTTCTGGGAATCTGCCTCAGAATTCAGCCAATTAGATGAGAGAGTGTAATGGACATATATACACTACCAAATGTAAAATAGCTAGCTAGTGGGAAGCAGCCTCATAGCACAGGGAGATCAGCTCAGTGCTTTGTGACCACCTAGAGGGGTGGGATAGGGAGGGTGGGAGGCGGGGAGACGCAAGAGGGAGGAGATACGGGGATATATGTATATGTATAGCTGATTCACTTTATACAGCAGAAACTAACACACCATTGTAAAGCAATTATACTCCAATAAAGATGTTTAAAAAAAAAAAAAAGAATTCAGCCAATTAGAGCCTCCAGAGCAAACCGTGTTTGTGTGAAGAGGCGAAAGTCCAAAAAGAGAGTATAGAGGTTGGAACTGCTTTTCACTTCCAAGACAAAGACTCTTGGCCTGACTCTAGGGGACAAAGGTTGTTCTTCAACTCCTCGTGCAGGGCTCTGAAAGGGCGAACAAAGGAGGGGGTTATGGAATTCATCTTCCATAGCTAGAGGAAGGCCACCAGTTCAAACCAGGGGCACTGGTGGAGGACTGGTGGGAAGTGATGATTTGGGGTGATATACTCTGGGCACTGAGCTCCGACCCTATGCCAAGCCCTCAACAGAGCTTATGACTGTTGCTTACCACTTGAATTGTCTTCTGTCTCAGCCCTGAAGGACCTGGGATGAGGTAGGGAGCCTGTCAACAACCTAAAGGTAGGGTGAAATAAACAGGGTGTGTAACACTGATGGGGGGTATTAAAACACATACACACGCTCACACACACATAGAAAGTATGCCTTCCTCTGTGGCATATAATTAAAGAAGTGTGATGCTTGGGGGTGGAGGTCTTCCCCGTCTGAGTGCAGGGCCTGTTGGAGCAGAGGAAGAACTAGCGTGACTAGAAGCAAAATGGATGATAACAATGTCACCAACGATGTGGGAATGAGCAGTGCACAGCGGAGTGACAAACTCCAAAGATACACCCAAGTTGGCGGCTCTCACCAGGAGTGACAGCAGGGCAGTGGCAGCAACAACAGAGGCTAAGGGGCAACACGTGTGGAGCTACAACAGCTGCTGCAGGAGAACAAACTGTCCGTTAAAGTTCCTGAGCTGCTCTGGGATCAGGAAAATGTTGAGACAAGAAAGGAAAATAAGCCTCAGACGAAGGTGAAGGGGAGATGCAATTAGAGGTTAACTTCCAGGAACACTTATCAAACTAAAAGTGGGGTTAATATGATTGTTTTGAGTCTTGAATCAGTAAACTTTCATCACAGACAAACTCTGCGTCTACAAACCCAAGAAGGTGAAGTTTCACAGGAACATATGTAAGTCCTGCACGTAGATTCTAAAAATCAGTTGAACTGAATAGGGCTGACAGGGTAAGAAAGACTTAGCTCAGGGGTTTTGGCGACCGGAAACTCAGCAGGTGCTAATGATTTGGCTGCTAAAAAACCCCTACGAACCTCAGGCTACATTGATGAAAATGCATGTCCGGACCACTGGGCTCTTGTGGGTAGTATAGTCATCCCTTGGTATCTGCGGGGGATTAACTGCAGGACCCCACGCAGCTACTAAAATCTGTGGCTCAAATATCTCATATAAAATAGTGTAGCAGAGCTGGCTCTCCACATCTGCGGGCTCCACATCGCAGGAGTGGGCCCACTGTATTATGATGGGTTGTTGGTGCTGCTTCTGAAGAGGATCACTGACATTTCATGCTTGTCTCCAGAAGCACAAACAAGATGTAAGGGGTCCAGAAACCATGTCCCACAAGGAGCAACTGGAACTAAGGAAACTGCGTGGGGATCCAAAAGTCATCTTTAATTTCTGAGTAAGACTTCTTCTTGAAAAAAAATCACACTTGTGTGGCATTATGGGATATAACCAGAACCAAAGATTAGAAGGCCAATTTTGGCTCAGTGTGAAGCAGAACTTTCTAATAGAACTGTTCAAAGGTAGAAGGCGCTGCCTTAAGAAGTGGCAAAATCCCCATCTCTGGAAGTGGATTTCAAGCTGAGGCTGGATGATCTTATGTCCAGGATACTATAGAAATGGTTCCTGCATTAGGTAGAAGCTTGGACTAAATGACCTCTGAGACTCCCTCCAGCTCTTAGAGACCAGGTTAGGGTTCTTTGCCTTGGAAACCAACAATTTCGTTCTGGAGACGAAACCCCAGAGGAACCCAGCTGTTCTGTGGACCTGTGGGGTGCAGAGGCCTGCCATAGCTTCTGTCTCAGAACTCCCCTTCTCAGCGAATGATAATGCTCCAACTTATTTAGAATCTGGAAATAAGAAATGTATTTTTATGAAGCAAGTAGGTGTTTGTCTTCCTCACGCCGCCTAAATGCAATCAACCAAATGTGTTTTGCCCGAGTCTCTGAAGAATGTCTCAAAAGTCCTTTCTTCTTCTCCATCCCCAGTAACACTGCCTTAGTTCAGGCCATCATCAGCTTACCTTGGGACTTTTTCAATAGACTCCTGAGTAGACTCCTTACCTCCCCTCTTATCTCCTTCAATACACCCTCTGTAGCGCAAGAAGAGTAGTTTTGAGAACTTGGCTTCTGTTTTGAATAGCTCCCCACTGACCACATGGGAGCTCTTAATGTTGAATGGAAAGCCTTGCAGCCTCATATTCTGTGACTTCGCACGCATGCCACCACCCCCTACACCGCACACTCACACACACACACACACACACACACACTCACACCTTCTGCTTCAATAATACCAAACTATTTGTGACTTTCTGAGCATACTATACTGTTATGAATCTTTGTGCCTGCGCACACTGTCCCCTCTTTCTGAGATGCCTTCTTCCTCTCCAGCCTCCACACTACTCACCATAACTCATGTTTACACTTTTTCGTACATAAAAGCTTTGCTTGGGTGTAACCTTTAAGAAGGCTTCTTTTAATCTCCTCCCCAACTCACCCCATCTCCAAAAGTTAATCATTCCTTCCTATTTGCTACCTCTACACCTTTGCACATGGTCCTCTTGCAGCATTTATTACGCTGTATTGAAATACAATTACTTATGTGTCTGTCTTCTCCACTGTTCTTAGGCTCCTCAAAGGTGGAACCAAGTAATATTCATCTACAACTTCCTTGCACTTAGTTCAGTGTAAGTAGATCTCTGTATTTGTTGAACTGACCTGACAGAGGGATCTTCATGAACGTGTCTATCATTTGCTATGATATTGGACTTTGTATTATAATACACATGGACACCAAGCTCTACAATGAGAAACAAAATGAAACTATTGAAATTGCCCAGTAATTTTAAGTTAAATAAAAAGGACCCAGGGCTAAGAACTTAGTCTTAGAATGGAAGAAGGGGAAATTCTAACCTGTATATTTCTGCTAACCTTACTGCTTTTGTTTTGAAAGGATTTAATCAGGAAGCTGGTCCCAAAGAACACTGGGTTTCTAGTCTTGGCCTTCTAACGACGATATTCTCAAGTCAGAAATGGAACCACTCATTTTATCAAACAGTTACTGAGAGTGTACAAGGCATGGTGCTAAGCACTGGTATATTCCAGAAGAGCTATTTTGAGGCTAAAGTGAAATACTAGTGGAGCTTTACCATACAGAGCTATAGGGCCATTAATATGTGTAAGTGGACTCTTGGCTTATAGCTCTCCTATACTATGCACAATGACAACGTTTAGAATAATAGTTAACATCTATTGAGTGCTCATTATGTGCTATGAACTACCCTAAGCCCTTCTTTCATGCATTCAACAAATATTTCTTGAAGTCTAATATATCATAGGCACTATACCAGGTGCTAGGGATCCAAAAGCAAACAAAACATACAAAACCCCCTGGTCCCTAGGAATTTACATTCTACAGGGGAAGACACATAAACAAACAAATAAAACATAGACTGCCAGATGGTGACAAGTGCTATGGAGACAGGTAAAACAGAACAGAAATACGAAGAGCCTGATGTGGATGTGGCGGTGATGGGGGTGCGGTCATCAATGAGGTGGTCAGAGAAGATACTGGTGACAAGGTGATATGCACGCAAATACCTAAAAGTGGTAAGGAAACAAGCCATGAGAATATCTTGGGGAAGGGAGCTCTAGGCAGAGGGCAAAGCAAGTACAGAGACCTAAGGCAGGAGCCTACCCGGCATGTTTGAGGGACAAGGAGGCCATGTGGCTGAGGAAGAGTGAGCGATGGACAGAGCTGGAGGAGACAAGGTCAGCGGGGTAACTGGGGACCAGAACATGAAGGACTGTGTTAGTCATTATGAGGACTCTGTTTTCCATATTGAGTGACTGGGACCCCATTTGAGGGTTCTGACATGTTTTTGTTTGTTTGTTTAGTTGCGGCATGCAGAATCTTTAGTTGTGGCATGCAAACTCTTGGTTGTGGCATGTGGGATCTAGTTCTCTGACCAGGGATTCAATCTGTGCCCCCTGCATTGGGAGCATGGAGCCTTAGCCACTGGACCACCAGGGAAGTCCCTGACATGGTTTTTAAAAGATCGCTCTGTTTGCTATATTGAGAATAGACTATAGACAGACAAGAACTTAAGTAGAGAAGCTATTGCAATAATCCAGGTGAGAAATGACAGAGGCTTGGAACAGGATGGTAGCAGTGGAGTGCTGAGGAGAGGCTGGTTTCTAGACGTATATTGAAGTAGAGATGACAGGATTTGTTGATGGAATTGATACAAGGCATGACAAAGAGAGAAAGAGGAATCAGGGATGACTTCATGAGTTTTGGCCTGAGCAACTAGAACTGCCCTTTACTGAGACAGAAGACTGTGAAGAATGCAGCTTTTTCTTGGGGCCAGGGGGGTGGGTGTGGGGGGGGCGGATGGGGAGGAGAGATCAGGGGTTTAACTTTGATTGTATTGCATTTGAGATGCCTACTAGATATCCAGCTGGAGATGTAAAGCAGCTAGTTAAGGGAGAGAGTCAAGCTGGAGTTATACATTTGGAAGTAGGCACCATATAGACGGTATTTAAGGTCTTGAAACTGGAAGAAATCATCAAGGGGTATAAACATAGAAGAGAAGAAAAAAGACTGAGGACTAAGCTCTAGGGCACCCCAACATTTACAGATTAGAGAGATGAGGGGGAACTTTAGAAGGAGCAGTGAAGGAGGAGAAAAACCGGGACAGCAAAGATCAGCCTCTGAAATCCTCATGCAGATATGTGACTAGAAACTATCCCTAAGCTCCCTTTTCTCATCTCCCTTAAATCCCAAATTTCCCACAGTTAAAATAACTTTATTTTTGTTGTCATTAAAGTATAAGATGTCTTCCAATTTGTGGGCTACACCACCTGTGGTACTATTCAGTTCTCCCTTCATTCCAGGTCATATCCAAGTCTTGCCTCAATGTTACCATCTGTGATAAATGATGACCTGTAGCAGATAGAGATGTGAATTCAGGCATTAGAGATGCTGTGTAGACACAGAAAAAGAAGTGTTAGGATCTGGTTATCTTAGCTTACTGTAAACCCACAGCCAAGTCAGGTTCATTCAAGGCCATACCCACATTCTGCTGCTCTACGTAGATGCACCAAGGTGCCATTTGCCCTGCCAAAATAACTCTTGCTGGATAATTCTCCTCACTGTCTCACCAGGCCAAGCACCTGACTGTCAGGAGAAAACAAAAACTATCATTGCAAAATTGAAGTATACTCAGCTTTTCCTTATTTCTTTTTAACCAGCATGGATGGGGGCGGGAGGGGACAAAAAGCAAAAAAAACATGGTCCTAACGATGTAGCTACAACTTAATTTTTCCAGACAGATCCAAGCCTGGTTCTTATAAACTAGAAAGAAAATCTAAGCAACAAAAGAAGGGTTCTAATCAGAAGACTGTGAACATAAGACTAAGTTTCCCACTGACTGGGCTCTTTCCTAGGTAAAAAGGCTCAGAACAGCTCAAAATAATATAAGCATTTTGACCCTTTTAAAATCACACAGAGCCCTTGAATACAATAAGCAAACAGGCTGGGTGGCTTTAGGTCTGTCCGCACTGCAGGCAAGATGATGCATTTAGCCACATCCGCCCCCACAAAGGTTGGTTCCCCCACATGCCACCCCAGCAGTACACGGATGAAAATGTGGATTTTTTTTTTTGGCAGCCGAGAAGCTGATACATGATCCTATTACAGTCCTAGGCACCTATTAAATATGATTGAAACAATGCCCATTGGAAGTCTTAAAACCTTAACAACCAGTTTTACTTCCAAAATAAAGTAAACTGCCAAAAGTTCGGATAAAAGTGACAATTTATATTTTTAAGTAGTACAACTGGAATTTTCCTATAGCTGTAGACAAAGGAATTCTTACTCAGATAAGTAGAAGAGCACCAATAAATTTAAGGTAGCTTATGCAAGTTAGGCACTAATGAATGTCATCTTCTGTTTTGTCATGAAAAAAGATCTGCTGCTAAAGGAGACTGATTTAGATTATGAATAGCTGTAGTGATTTGCAAAAATGGCTCCAGAGAGATAGAATGAGACTCCATATACTCATGGCACTTGAGGTTTCTGCCCTTTTTGTTGAAAATTAATCTGTCCTGTGGGTTATTGGATTCTAGCTCAACCAATGCATATTGCTCAGTCATCACAAATTTACTTAAAATTTAGTGTAGCTGAAGTTCATTCAACAAGGCAAAAGTCTACAGTTGAAAGCTTCTAAAAATCTTTTTTAAAAACTGGCTAACAGTGTAATTGAAAGTGCTGGTGTCTAACTAGATTCACATAATGTTTTGCAGGTATCAATATATACTATATTACTATGTTAGAAATAGATTTTTCACTTATTTCCCAAGAAAAAGCAGATAGGGAAGATTTATCATCCTTTGGTAAAAGGACATTTTGCTTGAAGTTTCCATATTCTGAAAAAATACAAATCCCTAAATTCAGATTTGATTCTGGAGTATGCACCATATAGTTCATTCATTTACGTATTTTGTGTAATTTCAAAACAAATATTTTTAAAAGCAAATAGACTATACAACTCCTAATGTTTCCAAATCCCAAACACATTACACTAGAAAAAAATTTTAAGTATCTAAATTCTGTCTCCCTGTTTCAGCAACTCTTACTGCAGGTCACTCACTTCCTACTTAGGATGCTACAACGTAGAGGCTTATAGACTGGGAGGGTCAGAGCAAAGAGAGTCATACTTCAGACAGAGCATCAGGATACAAATCACTTGCTTTTGACAAAGAGAACACTAGTTTAGTGGCCATGCTCCTTTACCCAACAATAATGAGAGGAAAAGAAAAGGGAGTATTCTTCAAAAGGGGCTCTTGTGAGAAGATACAAAGGAGACATAAAAAAGAACAAGCAGCTAATGGTGAGAAACAGAGCAGTTTTTGATTAATCACTCCCTTAAAGTGATTTTCCTTAATATAATCTATATTTTTCATTTTTACACATTTAAATATGTGTATTTAACACATTAAACACGTTTAAATGTGTGCTTGACAGTCTTTTTTCCCTTTGAAAATCTAGCTGAATCTCAAAACTTAATAGCTAAAATCACACTAGAGAACCTCAACCGTGATTAGGGCCATTGGGGTAGCTCCTAATTAAACTGATACACCGGAGGCCACAAACATTATTTGTTCAGTTCATTTATAGCTGAAAGATTACTAGATAATAAGACTGCTTTCTATTGAAATAATATATTACAAAGCAATTAACAGCTAAACTGAAGTGGTAAAAACATTAGGATATATCATCTCATTAAGAAAAGAAAGCAAATAGTATTGGGGGTGACCTAAACCATAGTTTTGGACTTTTTTTGGAGAGCGGCTTTTGTTTTATTCCTTGCATTTAGATTACAACTGAACTACACAACTGATAAAGTTCAAACTCTGAAGCGATCAGCTCTTTGCTTGAGGTACCATTGCTCAAATGAGATACAGAGTGCTAACCAAATCATGACACAGTGGACTGGAAATTTTACATTAATAAACCTCTTCCAGTGGAGAACTAAATAACTTTTACAGTTTTATCTACGGTTATTTGTTTCTCTGAAGATTTATGGTCCTCAGAACAGATATGCATCTTATCTTTCACTTTCCAGATTAAAGAAAGATGATTTTAAACAGGCTTCTGACTGGCATAATCTGGAATTGCAGATGATCTCAATTTTTTAAAAAAAATGCTAAAAGTGAACTTGCAAGTCAAATGAAAATGACTGCGCGTGTCAGGTGCACAGGGGGAAAATATCTGCATAACGGCTAAAGAAGGCTGATCTTCTATTACCAATACTGATCCCCTTGCCCTACCTTGAATCAGCCAGGTGCAATCTGTACATGCTTAACCAGGAATTAAAACTCTTCATGCTGCTGCTGCTTTAATTGATTGATGCTAAAAGTTTAGAAAATAAAACCTAACCAGCTATTACAAAGCGCCTTTAACCAAGCCTTTTCCTTTGAAAGCAGGATCCTCAATTGAAACTGGCAGACCACATTTTTAGGTTTCAAGGAGCTCTGTCATTCTACAAGGAATGTGTCTGCCACTTCACAGGATAGCTTGAGCTGAAAGACATGTACTTTGAATCAGAGAATCAATAGAACACTTAATGGACAATTAGGAGAACAGCTGTAGGACTGTCAGAGACCCATCTGTACACAGCTCAAACAGCAAGCCTGGACAGGGCCTGGGAAACAAAGTACACTGCTCCAGGGCACTGGTCCCAGTACAAAATCTCCCTTTCATTTCTCATTTAATGTTAATATAGTGTTCGTTTTCATTACAAATTTTAACACGTGTAGAAAATTATGGAAATTGCTTAAGCCATTTGTCAACTTATACCATGTGAATTGATCAATAAATTTCAGTACTTTGTTGTTAATGTAGATAAATTTTGGCATTTAATTAAGCTCCAGTGAAAATGTGGCCACTTTTAATTTCAGCAGATGCTGCCGTTTCATTTGTAATACATAACTACAGGGGTAAATACAACCCAATCATGAATTATCACTAAATATTTATAGACAACATAGCAATTCAGAAAACAGACACAAAAGATTTTTACAGTGAAACAATTACTATGAGCAAAATCTGAAATAGGTGGTGATGAGCTCTAATAGGAGCTGTGAACAGAATCTTAATACAGTAGCTCTGCAAAAGAATTCCATCCTGCCTCCATAGATTACTCTCTATTAGGCAGAAATAATTTCGGATTCTTTTCACAGAATTGTTCCAAATGTTAAAAGATGGTTTTCTAAGTTTGTGGAAGCTTATGAAAATTCATAAATTAACACTAAAAACCCATTACTTCTTTTTACTAAATTTATTCAGATACAGTTGGGAACCCTCTCTTAAGAGGAAAATCTTACAATGCTTATTTCACAGACATGATTTGGATTTGGACTATAAGGTTGGTGAAGAGGACACTGGGATGGGAAAAGGAGGCAAGATGCTAGACAATGGGAAAAGGAGAATGAACTTTTTAGGCTTCCTCCATATGGCCTGAGGGGTCCCAAAATGAAATCCTGTTCCTGACAGCCAGAAGCCCGATAGCCTTAACCCTCCGTGGCATAGTCTGACATGATAAACTGCTGTATCTCATTTGAGGGGGAAGAGGCCACCTCTTGGTGATTCTGCTGGTGCCTTCAGGGAAAAGGGGATTTAAAATCACATTGCTGTCTTTACAGTGTAATCCACTCCGTAACACCCATTCCCACCATTGTCTACAGGCTTCAGTAAGAGGGCCCTTCTGGCAGTGCAATCACTGCCTTTTCAGCAGAAAAGCAGACCTGAGTGCTTGTGCGTAGCGCCTTTGTAAGTATTTTTAGAAATAAAGTTTAGGGAAATCAAAGCTGACCCCTCATTCTTATTCTTCCAGTGTCTCTACGTCAAGTTGGCCATCACTGCCACGCCAGTTTGGCACTTTCTGTTGTTCTGGCAGAGAAGTACCTGGTCGGAGAAGATGATTCTCTAAATTCAGACTCTATTAGAGAAATTAGAATGCAGCAGCCAAAGGGAAAATGGATTTGGTCTTCTTGCTGAACCAAATTACACATCTAAATTCCCAGCCAAAATTCTCCCTCTGGCTCACTCTCACATGTTCATATTTCTTTTTATTCCAAAACTTAAATTTCCTGGGACTTGAAGTCTTCTTTTTATACCCCTAGAGAATAAAAGGGGCTGGAAAATTCACCTCAGATTTCATGCAGATAATCAGGGATATTTTTGTAATCTCTGAAATCTAGAATTTCACAACGTCATAATCCTAGCACTTTCCTGAGTTGTGTATGTCTGTCAATTTCTTTGTCTTTAGGGGAAATTGAGGAAAGATATAGGTTATTGCCTGGGCTAAGGAAATACTGGCATTTGTTGGATGTTTGATATGGGCATTAAAAAGGTAAGAAAGTTAAGATATAAGATTGGTTGAGAAACAAAAATTGACATTCTAAAAAATTGAGATGATAATGGATTAAAGATGACCACAAAATTCTTTGCCATTTTTCTCATCAGTAAATGGAGTGTATTTCCTCTACCTGTGAATCTGGGCTGGACTTTTGAGTTGCTTTTGCTCAATAGAATTTAGCAGAAGTGACACTGCAAGATCCCGGCACGAGCCTTTTGAAGGCCTGGAAGCTACGGCATTTGTGCTCTCTTAGGAGTTGCCATGCACTAAAAAGTTCAGGTTAGACTAGCAAATGATGAGAGGTTACTTGGAGAGTGGTCTTGGAAGATGACACCATCTTGGCTGTTCCAGCCCAAGACATGACTGACTACAGCTTCATCACGAGGAGCAGAAGAACCTTATAGCTGAACTCAATCCACCCACAGAACCACGAGGAAAAACAAATCCTTCTTAGGTTAAGCTGTGACATTTTCAGGTGTTATGTTACATGGCAATAGATAAGTGAAACAGATTTTATACTAGAAATCTCCATTCGTTTTCTTCTCACATCTGACTTTCCTTTTGAAGTTTTGCCAACTGGCAGTCATCACCTGTTTTCCTATTCCTCTTGCAGAAGTGACTCAATAACAATATCACAAAAAGCCAAGATATGAATTGGGAGGGAGGGGTAGAATTTTTTTTCAAAAAGGAACTCAGACTGGGACTTCCCTGGTGGGGCAGTGGTTAAGAATCTTCCTGCCAGTACAGGGGACACGGGTTCGATCTCTGGTCTGGGAAGATCCCACATGCTGCAGAGCAACTAAGCCTGTGCGCCACAACTACTGAGCCTGCGTGCCACAACTACTGAAGCCCACGTGCCTAGAGCCCTTGCTCCACAATGAGAAGCCACCGTAATGAGAAGCCCACGCACCGCAACAAAGAGTAGCCCCCACTCGCTGCAACTAGAGAAAGCCCATGCGCAGCAACGAAGACCCAACGCAGCCAAAGATAAATAAATTAAAAAAAAAAAAAGAACATAGACTGATTCCCTCTGCTCTTAGTTTTCTATTTTCTCTCTTGATGGTTTCACTCACTATCCCAAGTCTACATCAATGCTCAAATTGGACACCAAAGGAAAGGCAACTTCTGTAACAAGAACTCCATCCCTTTTCAGGACTCTAGTCTTGAAAGTCAACTGAACGACCCAATTCACTTAAATAAGAGTAGACTTTTAAAAAGACATCAGTAGATGTTCTGCTATCTATATTAAAGCTACCAAATATTAACTCTTTAAAATGAATTTTCTCTCAGCTAAAAGAACAAACTGAATTCTAATTAGAGCTCTGTCCTACATAGCTGTGTAACTTGGGCAAATAATTTTATCTTTGGCAGCCTTGGTTTCCTCATCTGTAAAAAGAAGACAATGGACTAGATAATCTTTAAGGTCCCAAAAACTTGGCCACCTTTCAAAGATATATGTCATTTTTCAGGTGATGCCAGCTCACTTGTAATCCCTTATTGCAATCATGTTAGTGTCAACTAAAAAGTCCTTCTCTATCGCCCAAGGCAGGAGTGAATATATCCCTAATCTAATATTCTACCCCTGAATAATTGAGGTGATTGTATAATTAACTTTCTCTCAGAAAGCATAATCCTATTTTTTTTTTTTACTCCATCATTCTATAAGAACAAAGAAGTATGACAATTTGTCTTACAATGCAGTTCTCTAAATGGATACCCATTCTTTATAAAGTTCATAAGAAGTCAGTACGTGTTTTGTTTGTGGGAAAGATCTGAGAGGAACTGAGAGAGGGTAATAGCTTTTGCATGGAAGGTAACAGCTTCAAAACTTACTGATTCTTATGTCATATCTGACACTGAAAATGCTGACACTGAAAATTCTGTTGTATTTCAGGGGGTCTTCATGAAACCTTGCTAACTTCTGGGTTTTGTCAGAAACAGGATATTAATGTGTCATATACATCTAATTAAAAAAAGAAGCAAAAATAAAAAACTTAGGGCTCTCTACCTCATTGCATTACTGTAGTAAATATTTGGCATGGTAGATAATGGTAAAGTTAGTTTTAACTTATAATATCTAGGAAAAGAACAACATGGTTCATTAATTCTACATACAATCCCCAAATTTAGCAGTTTCAACCATTTATGCAGTCAAATAGATCTGGGGTGGAATCCTGAATGAATCATTTACCAGCTGGGTAGCCTTGGGCAATCTGATTAATCTCTCTGAGTCTCAAGTTTCTTCCGTATAAAGAACAGATTTCTGTCTATGGCATAAAAATGAGATAATATGTATAAAGTGCCTAGAATAGTAAGCACTTAGTAAACAGAAGTTACAACTAAATGTGAACTCCATGAGAGCAGAAACCTTGCCTGTTTGGTTCACCTTTCTATCTCAAGTACATAGATAAGCTGTATAAGTAAAGGATTATTTCTCTGGCCAACAGTTCCAACTTCTTTCCGTGGCCTTGTTACATTGTTTATCAAGTAGAAATCATTTTGTTTGAGTTTCATGCCCTGTAACCTCCTGTGCTCAATAAAACAAGGAATGAACCATCTAAAAGATAAAAATCAGAGGGATAAACTCTGCATAGATCACTGATCCCTGGTAAATTAAAAGTTATGAGCATGAACTGAAGACAACCATGGCTCATGTGGAATAGGAGGATCCCTGATCACAAAATAGGTACCTCTGGAAGCTGTACTAACTACCTTTACAAAGGCCACACCTTAGGTGAGCTTCTGCTTTGGTAAAAGTTTTCTAACAAACAAGCGGATTGCGTTTTAGGGGATTCCTGTGGAGTAGCTGAAATTCAGTCTAGTAGAGGAATAAAACGAAAAGAGGTTCTCGACAATTTTCCCCAAGTCAATCAGTGACCAAATTGAAATTATAACTCACATTGCTTAATTTTCCAATCGTTATTCATTATTGACCATACTTATTTGCTTCCTATATTGAGAAACAATCTGCTTAGTGATATGAAGCAACATTAGAAAACAAGGTATATAACACATGTTCTCAATCTTCCTTCAAGGAATCCTTCCTTCAGGCTGAATTTGCAACATACCGGAAGAAATCTTACAAAGATCGATGATCAAAGCCTGCCCAGGGGTCCTGCTGCCCCAGATGGAGAATCAATTCTGGTTCATTTTCATATGAACCTACTTCTAGTGTAGCAAACAGTAATTGAGGATAAGATTATTCCATCCCAAACTGTACAAAATCTATGCCTAATCGATCATCTCTTATGAAATGAGTCAGTTTACTGTGTCTCCACATATGGCAGACACAAAATACAAAAAGATTCACACTCCAAAACGAAACTACTGAAGTCCAATCTTCCTATAATTACGGAGAATTAATATGGCGATAGGTAAAGCTAAAGCCAATGAAGATATAAGACTTAAAAGCAGAAAAGAGAGGGGTATCTGCCACAGTGGGGGGGATGGAGCGTGTCAAATCATAAATATGGAACCTGGTATTAATTGTTCTAAGTCCTTGATAGCACATGGTATATGACATGAACTCATCCAAATCACAGTGACTACTTTCATCTTTCTCCATTCCCACTCCTGTGAGAAGGAAGACAGCGGGCTCCAGGAAATAGGAGCATAGAGTTTACAAGAAGCATTACCACGGACAGAACTTGGGCTGAAACTTGGGTGTCTTGTTCTTTGCACTCAGGGTTGAATATACCAAGTTATAGAAGAGTTTTCATTTGATTCTAAACCTTCACTTTCATATCAGCTTGCTTGTAGCTCTTGAGATTTTAAGATTCTAAGAGCTAGTCTATCTAAATACAAACAACAATAATAATAATGGTGTTTCTTTTCTTTACGTGTTAATATTAAGAAAGCATCCTTCTTTATGTTGAGGAAGTCAGGCAAACCATAATCAAGGTCTGTCTGGGCCTGAGGAGAAGCGGACTCCATTCAGAGATTGTGGGTTTGCTTCAATTTCCAGAGTACACCAAATAACTTCAGAGGATCACAGAGACCCTAATGCTAGTTCTTCTTGAGAAGTTGATGTTTACATGTGCATAAAATGTATATTAGAAGTATATTAATGCAATTCTATCTCAACAGATTTAATTCTTAAATGCTACATATACTTGTTTAATCTCCCATTTTAAAAGTAGAAAAGGTTAGATTATAACATCAGGTTAGCTCTCTCTGAAGCAGGTAATAATTAAGTTGATTCACTGTTGCAATTACTGTCAAATCCCCTTTAATTACCAGAGATTTTATAGCAGCTTCATTATACGTCTGCTGTAATGCATTGTGGCCCTAAGGAGAAGTGTTGCAGGAAATTCTGCATAGCATGGATAATTCTAACATGCAGTTACAGCTTCCAGCAAAAGCTTCTGCACTAAATTTATCTTTTTTTGACATTTCTCCCTGTTACCCAAGCAGTTAAATGAGGTAACAATAATAAAATACCGACCTAACTTTGAAAGTTACAATTGATTTCTCCATAGATATTAAAAACAAACAAAAAAATAGATGAAGGGATAAATTAGCCTTCCATAATTCCTGAAGAAGCATTAAATTATGTTTAATAATGAATTTAGATTATGGCATTCAAATAGATGTGAGATCTATATCTAAATCACAGGTATACCTCATGTTTCTACTTCTTATGGATATTTCTTAATATGATAAGCAAGACATTATTGCTGAATCCCTAACAGATAATCTTGAAGAGAATTATCAACCACTTTTTATTTCTCAATGATTTTTCAACTAATTTCTGGGAAAAGTAATCATTTAAAATAGGTCATTTTTAAGTTTCCATATCACTGCTTGTTTTCACTGGAAAAATCTTTACAAATCAGAGCCTCTAAATTGAGTAAAGTTCAAAACAGATAACTGAATAATGTCTCTCACAGATCTTTTTTTGACCAAGGAATTTACTCCACAGAATATATTAGATTCAGAAAGAGTTGCAGTGTCAATGACACTATTGGCAGCTGTGTTAACAGTTAAGGGCCTGGCTTTGTACAGCAATACAGTTATTAAATTTCTCCAGAGACCATGACTCATTAATCAAATATTCATACATCTCTGTAAATACACATTGAACAGAGAATACCCTCAGAGCTGAGTATCCCAATACAAGTGCTCTTTCATGTAACACTGACAAAATCCTGAGAACATGCGGTCATGTTTTGCATTTCTAATGCACTATGTACTCTTTAATACTCCATTTCCTAAAAACAGAACACAAATGATCTTACTGATGGCAAGTGTTAGAGGGTTACAATTAAAATTATTCCACTATTGCTTCATACCATCTTTTTTAAAAATGAGGACAGTGAATCAATTCTTCTGTTCTTTGTTTACCATCAAACAAGTAATTTTTTCCCAGGCGGATGAAGAAACCCAGGCCATGCTCCTATTAATACAAGAATTTGTATTAGCATGAAAACAACAAATCACTACTTAAACTAGGGAGGCCAAATAACTTAACATATTAGCAGACATGAACTTGCTATATTTTGCAAAGTCCTCAGTCTGTTTTCTACCACTGGGAGTTTTCCCCCTATTGTACAGTAACAAAAGGTCTTTCTCAATTGTGGTCTCTGGAAAATTGGGGTCTGAAGGCCAGGCAAAGAAGAGAGGGCTCAAACTGTTGCCTCATAAGGCTACTAAGATCAGACTCTTCACCTCAGGGTAAGTAGGATGTATTACTCGAAGGGAAGAGAGAAAAGGAGCATCTTACGAAAACTTCCCATCTATTTTAGCAGTTTCTCAAACAACGGGAATCTGATTCTCAACACCAGTAAAACATAAGCAAATCTGTCAAGTGTCTCTCATCTCTTCTTCAACCTCTTCAAACTGCCTGTGTCTTTATTCCCAGTTTTCCAAAATTCTGGCTACATTAGGTCAACGGCTACCCTTCGACAGTTGGCCCCATTTTCATCCCCATCCAGCCCAGCCTTCCTCCACTCTATGTGCCATTTTCACTAGCGCCTGCTTCTCGGTCCTTTGGAACCTCTAACTCACTACCCTCCAGGGAAAACTAGAACAGCCTTTGGAATCAGGAGAGGTTTAAATCCCAGATCTGCAAATTATCAACGGTGCTAACCTGGCAAGTTACTGTATCTGAAATGTCAGTTTCCTCATCTGTAAAAGATGATAAAAATAACTAATATCCCAGGATCTTTGTGTAGATTAAATGAAATAATGTTTTTTATAAAATACTTGGTAAGTACCCAATAAATGGCAGCTGTTGCAATTGTTATCATCATTGCAATCATTAACCCTCTTTCTCTTCACACTGACTCAAACTTTTCTTTCCCTGACGATACTGATTCCCATCCAAACTCAACCAGCAGAGACTCCTCCTTCTATCTGAATCCCTCCCATTGGGGTGGGGGTGGGGGTGGTGAGGGTGGCTCTGCATTCCCGCTTCCAGGTGCTGCTCTGTCATCATCTCACACCCTCTCCTCCTGATGTGCATCCATCTACTTCAACACTAAAAATGCTCCAGCTCCGGATTTCAGCCTGAACTTCTGCCTTGCCTATCATCCTCACGACCTTCTGTCATTCTGTTTCTCTCACTTCCTCACTTTAAAGCCTTTGGGAGCCTGGTAAAGTCTATGGGCCCATTCTCAATAAAATATTTTAAAATGTAAATGAAATGCACATGGTTACAAAGGGAATAGTTATGAAAATATTTTAAAATTTGATATATAGTAATATATTGGCTTCTTTATCAACACATTAATAAGTCCTAGCAGCAAGTCCTACCATAATTTCAAGGCAGTGTAAATATTTCAAGATAACCGCATTAACCATGGTATGAAAGAGTTATGATTTCTATGAGTTGCAAAGTCCTAGGTACTGCTAATATTACTATACTTTTTTGCCTACATACTTAGTGGAAGGAAATGCTATGTTTTAGTTAGATGTTAATGAAAATAAAGATGTAACTTTTTTCACATCCAAGTTCACAGACCCTTGATTTCTACTCATGGATTCATCAGGTTAAGAACTTCTACATTAAATGACTTACTCTTCCTCAGCCCCACCTAAATTCACTAAGTTCATCCATAGACTCTACAGAATTATATCAAAGTAAAACAGACTCTAAGGATAGGGCTTGAGAAATCATCTTCAATTTTAAATCTTCATGTTTTGCTTTTTGTGTTTTGTTTTGCGGTACGCGGGCCTCTCACTGTTGTGGCCTCTCACGTTGCAGAGCACAGGCTCCGGATGCGCAGGCTCAGTGGCCATGGCTCACGGGCCCAGCCGCTCCACGGCATGTGGGATCTTCCCGGACCGGGGCACGAACCCGCGTCCCCTGCATCGGCAGGCGGACTCTCAACCACTGCGCCACCAGGGAAGCCCAAATCTTCATGTTTTAAAGTGTTAGAGCTAAACCCCAGTTCTTCTGACTTCTATACCCTTTGTTTCTTCCTTCATACATCCTTGCTCCTGTGGCTCTCCTCCCAGGCATCTACCTACTTAAGTGTAAATTTCAGCCTGACCCTCAAGATCCTCAGTAATATAGCTTTGACATATGTTTCATTCTTATCACTTATTCTATCCACATCATTGCAGGATGTTTATTATCATCATTCCCTCACTAAATGCCACAGTGCTCCCTGGTCAGCAGAACCACCAAGAGCAGCCACATTCACCTCAGACGTGCCCTATGGGGATAACCCTCCACCCCAACCGCATTTTCATTTAGAAAACATGTCCACAGACCCTGTCTCTGAGTCTTTGTGTTGTTTCCTTATTAGCCCCACTACTTACTTCACCACTGCCTATATACCAGACTTTTAGGGTTCATCTCAACTGACACCTCCTCCATGAAGACATTCCTAACCTCCATAACCAGATGTGAGCTCTCTTTGGAAATCAAATACAATTTTATTTTATAGAATTTCTATCATAATTCTTCTCTTCCCCTACAAAGTGTGACCATCTTTTGGTGTATTTTCCCCACCCTTAAGTAAATTTGTAAGCTTCCTGACAGAAGTGTCACTTTTTTACCTCAAGGTATTCTATAGAGCCCGACAGACACTCAATATTGGAGTGGAATTAAGAAGTTTTAGGGGCTTTGATTTTTTTTCTTTTCTTTTCTAACTCTTGTTCTTCAATGCCAGTTCCAAAAACAAAAAACCTACTCTTAAAGCCTTTTCAAATATTAAGACAGAGATGAATGAAATCTTGACAACAGTTTTAAAGGCTAACACTTATTGAGTACTCACTATGTGCCAGGCATTTTTCTAAGTGTTTTTACATGTTTCCTCACTTAATCCTCACAATTGCCCAATGTGATAGTTACTATTATCCATATTTTATAGATGAGATTAAGTTACTTGCTCAAGGCGATGTACATAGCTAGTAAGTGCTAAAAGTCACAATTTGAACAGAGCCAGTCTGACTCTATAGTTTAACCAGTTCATTTATGCCATCTTCACGGTGGAACACTGGAGCTTGACAGGGAAATTAAGTATCTGTTTCTCCCTAAATATAAGGATTCATAATTCTTTCCAAACTAGTAGTATTAAGTGAATATGTAAAGTCTTAGTTTTGAAACACTTGTTCTGGCTGTAATCTAGTGTAACTTGATATGCTCTTTTACAATATGACCATACCTATACGACCTATGTTTTGCATATTTTATTCCTTTGCAAACAAGTATCTTTGGTGTTTGGGGCCAACTCCATACTATGTGGAAATTCAATAACACTTTATGTTTTAAAAATAAAGACTGAAAAAAAAAGAAGAAAAATTTTGCAGAAATTGACAAGCTGAAATTAATATGAAAATACAAGGTGTTCAGAATCGCCAAAATTATCTTGAAAAAGAACAAAGTTAGAGGACTCACACTTCTCAGTTTCAAAATTTACTACAAAGCTATAGTAATCAAGATAGCGTGGTACTGGATAAACAAGGACCTACTGTACAGCACAGAGAACTATATTCAATATCCTATGACAAACCATAATGGAAAAGAATATGAAAAATTGTATAGAGATGTATAACTGAATCACTTTGCTGTACAGCAGAAACTAACACAACACTGTAAATCAACTATACATCATATACATACGGCATGAGGATAAACATATAGATAAATGGAATAGAATTGAGAGTCCAGAAATAAACTCTTACATTTACGGTCAATTAATTTTCAATAAGAATGCCAAGACTATTCAATGGGGAAAGAATAGTCTTTTCAAGAAATAGTGCTGGGACAACTGGACGTCCACATGCAAAACAAGGAATTTGGACACCTATCTCACACCATATACAAAAATCAATTCAAAATGGATTTAAAAACCTAAATGTAAGAGCTAAAACTATAAAACTCTTAGAAAGAAGTACATAAATCTTTGTGATCGTGGATTAAACAATGGTTTCTTAAATATGACACCAAAAGCACAAGCAACCAAATAAAAAATAGAAAATAGATAAACTGGACTTTATTGGTGTTTCAAAGGATACCATCAAGAAAGTAAAAAAATCCACAGAATGGGAGAAAATGTTCTTAAATCATGTATATCTGATAAAGGACTTGTATCCAGAATATGCAAAGAACTCTTATAACTCAATACATATAAAGACAAATAAGCAATTTTAAAACGATCAAAGAACTTGAATACACTCTTCTCCAAAGAAGATATACAAATGGCCACAAGCATATGAAAAGATGCTAAACATCCTTAGTCACTAAGAAAATGCAAATCAAAACCAGAATAATGTACCATTTTACACACATTGGATGGTTAAAATTAAAGACAATAACAAGGGTTGGTGAGGAAGTAGAAAAATTGGAACCTTCATACATTGTTAATGGAATTGCAAAATGGTGCAGCCACTTTGGAAAACAATTTGGCAGTTCCTTAAATAGCTAAACACAGAGCTACCATATGACCAGCAATTCCATTCCTAGGCATATTCCCAGAAGAAAGGAAAATAAATGCCCACATAAAATCATATACACAAGTGTTCATAGAAGTGTTATTCATAATAGCCAAAAAGTAGGAACAACCAAAATACCCATCAACTGATAAATAAACAAAATGTAGTATACCCATCTACTAAAATATTATTCAGTCACAAAAAAGAATGAAGTGCTGATACATGCTACTATGTGGATAAGTCTGAAAACATTATGTTAAGTGAAAGGAGTCAGCCACCAAAGGCCACATATGATTCCATGTATATGAAATGTCTGGAATAGGCAAATCCACATGAACAGAAAGTAAATTAGTTAATAGGTACAGGGTTTCTTTTTGGAGTAATGAGACTATTTGGAATTTGAGAGTGGTGATCACTGTATAACTCTGCAAATATTATCTATAACCAATGAACTGTACACTTGAAAAGGGTGAATTACATCTCAATAAAGTTATTTTTTTAAAAAAACATGATACCACTTTATGCCCACTAGGATGACTATAAATCAAAACATTAGACTTTCATATAATCTGATACTCTAAATGACCTTTAATATTATAAAACTTGGACTTTTGAACATCAGCTGACAAAGAAGCACTAGGAGCTCTGAGCTGATGCTGTGTGCCAGCTAATACAATCTTTGTGTAGCAGCTTATACAATATTGGATTTTATATTTCATTTCCCCTTATTTTGTAAACATGACAGGAAAATAGAAAAAAGAAAGTGCTAAAACTCACGGTAAGAAATGTAGGTCTCAAATTTCATATAATTAATAAGATAGAAATAATCATCAGCCTCAATGAAATGCTCACTGGACTTTAAGTCAATCAACTGTATGTTTGACTATAAAAGAACAAAATAAAGAACATCTATGAAATGCTAGAACTCTAAGATTATGTCAAGACTATATGATTAAAATAATTTTATAATGTTTTTAATATTTCCATAATATTTTACACTCTGGGACAGAGCCTTCCTTAAAATATTGTTTGAAAGCATCTATGGCTCAGTTCCTTCACATTCAGCTGTTTTAAGTGTTTACAGGAACATACTATGTACGAAAATAAGAGTCTCTCTCTAGGTCTCTCTCTCTAGACATGGGCTGGTAGCCACAAAACTGGCCAAGCACAGTGAATCAGGTTTAGGAACCAGATACAAGACACAGGAAAGACTACCATGCAAGTCAGAGAGACAATGTCATTACACAAATCAAAAGCTGAAAGACTGATAAGTGGTGGCTCTCTCCATCAAATAGAATGCAGTTAAATTTTAAAAATAAGAATCAAAATTCAACCTATTAAACACAAAACAGAAGACAATATAGACAAGTGAAAATACTATGTTGAGGTTGCAGAAGTGTAGGGTGGATTTTTTTCTATGATATCTAGTTAAAGTAACTTGGAAATAACTTAAATATGTATGTGTACCTCTCCATTAAAACTCCCTGATAACTTACTAGATAGAGTCCTAACTATGGACTCTCCTGACCTGCTCCATTATAGGATCATCCAAGTCTCAGGACTCCTCAATTGTCTCCTTAATCCTAGATCTAATTCCCCATCTTAGATTCATTAGCTATAATTTGATACAACTGAATTGATCAGAACAGTGCTGTATAAATAGCAAGTAGCTACAAGGATGCCATATTGTACAACTCCAGGAGTGCCATTCACATTACACTGAGAACAGTGCCCCCCTGGAGTTGTGCAACATGGAAGCCACATATCTACCTTTTGGTATCAGTCAGTATTTACTTTCTTCCAATGCCTACATCAAATTTTAAATCATCCCAGGGACTTCCATGGTGGTCCAGTGGTAAAGAATCTGCCTTCCAATGCAGGGGACGTGAGTTCGATCCCTGGTCGGGGAACTAAGATCCCACATGCCGCAGGGCAAATAAGCCCGTGCACCACAACTACTGGGCTTGCATACCTCAACAAGAGAGCCCGTGTGCCACAAACTACAGAGCCCACTTGCTCCGGAGCTCACAAACCCTGGAGCCCGCACGCCACAACTAAAGAGAAGCCTGTGCACCACAACTAGAGAGAGGCCCATGCACCACAACAAAAGATCCCACGTTCCACAACTAAGACCCAACGCAGCCAAAAAAAAGAAAGTAATAAATTAAATATTTAAAAAAAATTTTTAAATCATCCCAGCCTTCAAGCCTTTTAAATTCATACTTTTCACCTGTGTCAGTTTGATATGGTGTATTTGCCTAGGCACACTCAAAACTTGCTGTTAATAATTCTCTCATCCTTTTGTTAGCAGACTTCTAACTTTCCTCTCTTTACCTTTCCTGCTTATAAAATAACTTCTTTTAAAACCCATGAATTCCCAATTCTTATTATATTGTCTTAGTATAAAATATAAGTATTATATTTATACTTATTAATTTAATTTTCAATAACATTATAAATGAAAGATAATTCTCTGTAGAATTTTTTGGGGATTCATTCTTGAATGACAGCGATATCTGGACTATTGACTTAAAATAGGGGAAAACTGAGTTTCTAAATTTCTGAAGGAATTGGTTAGAAGGTAGCACAATAATTTTTCTACCTAATACAAACATGTAGTTTGTTTCCATTCTCCTAAAAATAAGATGACATTAACATATATATTTTTAGATATGTTTGCCCTTGGACAATGCTAAATCCTAAGGTTAACAGAATTTTTAATCTTCTAATGTTGTCGTCTCACTAATACAAATTCAATGGAGTTGGTTTAATGTAAAAACAGAAAAATGGATACCTCTGGGAAATTCTTTTGCACAGACTTACACTATAAAGGATCTTTTCATTCAGTCATTCACCAAATGATGACTCTCAAGATTGCCTGCTGGTGGTTAATACATTGACAAAAGGGGATTCAAAGTGTCAAATTTTATGAAGAAGAGAGAAAAGAAACCTTTGCCACCAAAAAGTCACATCAAAAATTTTTTAAATTCATTTTTGATATGTTAATGGTAAAATCTAGTATCTTAATGATGGAGGATCCTCCTATCAGAACACCCACTTTAGAATCTTGTCTCTTTTTACTTTCTTTTATTCCAGGCTGAAAGAGATCATCCAATAGCTTTATTGACTGAATTTACTGGCTGTCAGAACTTTAAATGAAATCTGTGTTCAAAACAAAGTCTGAAACCTCTATTCTAAATCTAATGATGTAGTTTTGTTGCTGTCTTTCCAGTAAAAGATTAGCACAACTTTTGGCTGGTCCTTGGCTGAAGCTGATTTTTTTATTATTAATAGGCAAAATAAATCCATCAGCCTATCTCTCAATTTTCATGAATGCATGCATTCATTCATACATATTGTTGAATACTTTTTATATGCATATTATTCTAATAATTTCTGATCCTAACCATTTATTCTCAGTCATGGGGATGATTGTATTGTAAGATCTATCTTGTCTGTGCAATATTCTGAGTATTTTCAATATAATGCAATGTAAAGGAAGTTTCTCCCTCCTCTCACCTCAACTTTGTCCAGGTGTAATTTTGTCTCATCCCCAAATATGCTGTGAAAATAACAGAATGCTATCCTGTAATTCTAAGCTTGTATATAATCCTTGTAAGAGAACACTTACAGTCAGTTCTGATTTGTTTGAAGATATGGTGCTCTCATTTGATGTGTTTGTTGTAGAATCCTGTGACTACTGCAGGTGTATAGGAACAACAAATTGCAGTACTTTAGACGAGGGAGCTGCAGTGTATAAAATCAGGCATACCACTGGCTTCTTGTTGTACCTGTACTGCTTTCGCATTCTACGAAAATCAGTACCATACTTAACTTGTCCAGATTTCATCTAGGGTAAAGGAAAATTTTAGATTACTGACTATTTTTTGAATTCAATAAACTATCTTCACCAGGAAATGCCAAACCTGATTTCTCTCATCAGGCATACCAAAGCAATCTATCTGCCCACCCTCTTTCAGTTTTGCATGTAACTCTAAACCTAACAAATAGGCTTCCTGAAGGGAAAAAATCAATGACTTTAAATGATACACAATTTTATGTCTTTATAAGTCACCTTTTCACACTGAAACATGGAAGCTTCATAAAATAAGTTAATACTGGCTTTCAAAGCAACAATATTATTTGCCTTCATTATAAATAAACAGAATTCATTTGAGACAATGATTTTTCAAATGAAAGGATTAAAATAATCCCATTAAAACCAAAACAAAGGCATTTTATGTTCTTACATCTTTATTAAAGTACTTATTTTATAAACCTGGCTCAATAATAACTCATACTTTTATATCACATATTTGCCTTTGAGCAATACATAACACAGTTAAGGCAGATTTACCATATAGATGGCCTCAGCTTCTAAACACCACTGCACTGATTTATACAAATAGCAAAAATCACATGGGGGGCATCTACTGATACCTTTCCTGGTACTTATCTTTAGATTTTAAAACTGCATAATAAGTAGAGTTTCCATAAAATTTCATTTTTGAGATAGGAAACAAACAATTTTGCCTTTATCTGTTAGATTGGATGTAGTTATTATTAATAACATAAACTTTAAATCTGTAGGGAAAACCAATACTTTACCTTCACTGCTCAGACAAGGCTCAACAGCAAGTAAAATGAGGTGCCATTGTAAAATCATACTGCTAAGTATTACCTTAACTCAAAATTCTGCTTATGTAATTGTATCATATCACAGCTAAAAATTACTATTTAATATATCAAGATACATCCAAAAGCATCCTTTGGTTGCATTAATATCAGGAGGCTTAGGCAGCACTGAAGATTCATTCTCTGCTCTTCTGGTCATTAGTATAATCTGAAGCTTTTGAAACTATTTGGTGATCCTATTTTGGGGCCCAACATCACAAAACCTTCAGGAGAATACTGGACCCAGGTGGAAGAATTTGAAGACTGGAAGACTTGCAGTTAAGGTAGAGTTATCATTAGCAGATCTTAGGGAAACAGGAATGCAGCCAGAATCACTTGATATTTATTAGAAATCAAGATTCACTGAATCATTTCTCTTTCAAAAAAATATCTTTAAAACTTGTATATTTTCAAATGTTCTTTTTTTAAAGAACGTATAAAATTAAGGTATTTGTGAAAATAAACCAGTTTCAAGTATACTTGTTTCTCTTCATTTTGCTTCCTTCAAAGGATTTCTTCTCATCAAGCACAAATGTGCTAATCTTTACAGCAAGACAAACTCTTCTGTGCTAAATCTTTTTAATCTTTTCTTTTCGTCCTCTGAGAAAAGGTCTTCTTCATTGGTTGTAGTAGATGTAAAATCATAGTCTCTGGAATGACCATTTACAAAAGTAAATAAGGGATATTTCTCCTTAGAAGAAATTTTCAGCATCTGTAACAGAAAGAACAGAAGAATCCCTTATTGGATGCAATAGTACACAGTAGGACCTGATGAAATCTAATGTTTTAGCCCTGAATCTCTCTTGTTAGCTTCTCTCATTTACATTTATCCAGTGCTACTGCTTTACTGTTCTGGCTAAAAGACAAAAGTTGATCAGCATTGTATAGTTTATTTATCGCTAAATACCTACTTCCCCATTAGGATTAGACCATCAGAAATTAACTATATTATCATTCCTACCCAAAACCCCCAAAAGTAAAGTCTTTTGGTCACATTTGTTTGAAGGCTTACTAGTGAGTTAAGATTTATCTTCTATTGGTGGTAATAGACAATAAAACAAAATGGTATCACTGATTATGGTAAAATACTGTGAATGACTGTTTAGTACCATAACACAGAAAAAAAAAATTAAACTAAGTCAAAAGGTCCATTCTAATCTCACTTCTACAACTTAACTTTGATGTGATCTTTGACAAATCACTCTACCTGAGTATCACCTATAAAACTCGGACAAAGTTATTGAATCTCCTTATCTCAGAGAAATGTTAGGATGACCAAAAGCAATAAAAAGTTATTTTTTAAAATCAAGTTTGGTCTTTTCAAAGATTTCTATATTAAAAAATGTATTTCTGCAATAATCTAGTTAAGATGAAAAACAGTATTCTTCTACACAGTAACAATCCACACTTTACATATTACCTTCTAAAGTTACATTACACAATTTAGAAGTAAAATAAGTAATACCTGGAATTTTGTGAGAACACCAACAACCTTTATATAACCTCTGTCAATTTGGGATTCGTTGACAAGCCAACAACCCATTCTAAACCATTTAAATATTTCTGTTAAACAAAGTCTATTAAAAAATTAAAACAATTTTCATTTTAAGGTGAATAAAAATTTTTGAGTGAAGGATGTTTTTATAGAAATAAACATTTCTATAGGTAACCAGGACGTATAAGAAGGATTCTGAAAAGTTTATGTGAGTTACAAAGAATGCTGAAAAAATATCGATAGTACTTATACATCATTAATAATGATCAATTAAATATAATTTAAGGATAATTTTAGCAGTAAAAACTAAATTCTCTCAAATGTTGATATTCAACTGAAGGCTCATCAAATTCTTATATATTACATTTATAGATTCTCTTGGCTAAAATAAATATGTAGCCCTAGGATACAGATACAATGTTAAATTTAAAATATTTCAATGAGACAGTTAATATGAAATCCATTTTCTAATTGAGTGGAAGTGAACCATTTAAAAACAATCAAGTACTTAAAAAACCAGATATGATGAAATATGATTGATCCTATAATTCATATTGTGCTCCTACTTTTTACACTTCTCAAATTCATTTAACTTACATTCTAAAAATAAAAAAGGTAGAGAGAAGGGCAAAAATGTGGAAATGAAAAGTAAGAGACAGAGGGGGCCGGCATCTGATCAATCATCTTTCACCTCGAGCCAATAGGTGGAATACAGTCCAAAATTGTTACCATTTTATATTCATTTAACATCACTTATAAAAGTCCAGTATCTAACAAGCAGGTATCATTGTATCATTTTCAACTCAACACGCAAAGCTAACATTATCATGTCTTCATCCTTTCTTTCAAAATCAAGACGCCTTTCAAATGCTTTTCAAAGCTCTAAGCACCATATCAAGAATTTTTTAGACTTTTTTTTTTAAGAATAACCATTGATTTGAACTTCTATTAGAAGGGAAAAGTTTAGTTTTCTTTTTTATACTACAAAATAGGATGCACTGTCAAAACATTAAGGTCCCTCCATAATGGATAATATAAAATCTACACAAAGAAAATTCCAAATTAGGTTATCTATATGACTTGGGGTATTATATCAATTGATACAAATAAAGATAATGAAAGACATTTAATAACTTGGGGAAATATTTAATATTTTGTTGTATTTCCGTCTAGACTTTTTAAAGTACATGTTTAAAATTACTTTAACAAAACTGAGATTAAATTTTATATATAGTGTTTATCCTGTTTTTCCTTTAACATTACATAATAAATACTGGGCTACAATCCTGCAGCCTGTGGAATGAAAACCACATTCACAGAAAGATAGACAAAATGAAAAGCAGAGGACTATGTATCAGAGGAGGGAATAAGATAAAACCCCAGAAAAACAACTAAATGAAGTGGATAGAGGTAACCTTCCAGAAAAAGAATTCAGAATAATGATAGTGAACATGGTCCTAGACCTTGGAAAAAGAATGGAGGCAAAGACTGAGAAGATGCAAGAAATGTTTAACAAAGATCTAGAAGAATTAAAGAACAAACAAACAGAGATGAACAACACAACATCTGAAATCAAAAATATACTAGACAGAATCAATAGCAGAATAACTGAGGTAGAAGAACGGATAAGTGACCTGGAAGACAGAATGGTGGAATTCACTGCCACAGAACAGAATAAAGAAAAAAGAATGAAAAGAAATGAAGACAGCCTAAGAGACCTCTGGGACAACATTAAATGCACTAACATTCACATTATAGGGGTCCCAGAAGAAGAGACAGAGAAAGGACCAGAGAAAATATTTGAAGAGATTATAGTCAAAAACTTCCCTAACATGGGAAAGGAAACAGCCAGCAAGCCCAGGAAGCGCTGAGAGTCCCAGGCAGGATAAACCCAAGGAGAAACACGCCAAGACACATAGTAATCAAATTGACAAAAATTAAACACAAAGTGAATTATTGAAAGCAGCAAGGGAAAAATGACAAATAACATACAATGTAACTCCCATAAGGTTAACAGCTGATTTCTCAGCAGAAACTCTACAAGCCAGAAGGGAGTGGCATGATATATTTAAAGAGAGGGAAGAACCTACAACCGAGATTATTCTACCCAGCGAGGATCTCATTCAGATTCGATGGAGAAATCAAAAGCTTTACAGACAAGCAAAAGCGAAGAGAATTCAGCACCACCAAACCAGCTCTACAACAAATGCTAAAGGAACTTCTCTAAGTGGGAAACACAAGAGAAGAAAAGGACCTACAAAAACAAACCCAAAACAATTAAGAAAATGGTAATAGGAACATACATGTCGATAATTACCTTAAATATGAATGGATTAAATGCTCCAACCAAAAGACACAGTCTTCCTGAATAGATAAAAATACAAGACACATATATATGCTGTTTATAGGAGACCCACTGCAGACCTAGGGACACATACAGACTGAAAGTAAAGTGATGAAAAAATTTTCCATGCAAATGGAAATCAAAAGAAAGCTGGAGTAGCAATACTCATATAAGACAAAATAGACTTTAAAATAAAGAATGTTACAAGAGACAAGTAAGGATACTACATAATGACCAAGGGATCAATCCAAGAACATATAACAATTATAAATATATATGCACCCAACATAGGAGCACCTCAATACATAAGGCAAATGCTAACAGCTATAAAAGAGGAAATTGACAGTAACACAGTAATACTGGGGTAACCTAACACCTCACTTACACCAGTGCACAGATCATCCAGACAGAAAATAAATAAGAAAACACAAGCTTTAAATGACACAACAGACCACACAGATTTAACTAATATTTATAGGACATTCCATCTGAAAACAGCAGATTACACTTTCGTCTCAAGTGCGCACAGAACATTCTCCAGGATAGATCACATCTTCGGTCACAAATCAAGCCTTGGTAAATTTAAGAAAATTGAAATCTATCAAGCATCTTTTCCGACCACAATGCTATGAGAATAGAAATAAATTACAGGGAAGAAAACATAAAAAAACACAAACACATGGAGGCTAAACAATACATTACTAAATAACCAAGAGATCACTGAAGAAATCAAAGAGGAAATCAGAAAGTACCTAGAGACAAATGACAATGAAAACACAACGATCCAAAACCTATGGGATGCAGCAAAGGAACTTCTAAGAGGGAAGTTTATAGCAATAAAATCCTACCTCAAGAAACAAGAAAAATTCCAAATAAACAATCTAAACTTACACCTAAAGGAACTAGAGAGAGAAGAACAAACAAAACCCAAAGTCAGCAGAAGGAAAGAAATCATAAAGATCAGAGCAGAAATAAATGAAATAGAAACAAAGAAAACAATAGGAAAGATCAATAAAACTAAAAGCCGGTTCTTTGAGAAGATAAACAAAATTGATAAACATTTAGCCAGACTCATCAAGAAGAGGGAAAGGACTCAAATCAATAAAATTAGAAATGAAAAAGGAGAAGTTACAATGGACCCCAAAGAAATACAAAGCATCTTAAGAGACTACTACAAGCAACTCTATGCCAATAAAATGGACAACCTGGAAGAAATGGACAAATTTTTAGAAAAGCACAACCTTACCAGACTGAACCAGGAAGAAATAGAAAATATAAACAGGCCAATCACAAGCACTGAAATTGAAACTGTGATTAAAAATGTTCCAACAGGGCTTCCCTGGTGGCACAGTGGTTGAGAGTCCGCCTGCCGGTGCAGGGGACACGGGTTCGTGCCCCGGTCCGGGAAGATCCCACATGCCATGGAGCAGCTGGGCCCATGAGCCATGGCCACTGAGCCTGCGCGTCCGGAGCCTGTGCTCCACAATGGGAGAGGCGACAACAGTGAGAGGCCTGTGTACCGCAAAAAGAAAAAAAAAAAAAGTTCCAACAAACAAAAGCCCAGGACCAGATGGCTTCACAGGCGAATTCTATCAAACATTTAGAGGAGAGCTAACACCTATGGTTCTCAAACTCTTCCAAAATATAGCAGAGGGAGGAACACTCCCAAACTCATTCTATGAGGTCACCACTACCCTGATACCAAAACTAGACAAAGATGTTACCAAAGAAGAAAACTATAGGCCAATATCACTGATGAATATAGATGCAAAAATCCTCAACAAAATACTAGCAAACATAATCCAACAGCACATTAAAAGGATCATACACCATGATAGTGGGATTTAACCCAGGGATGCAAGGATTCTTCAATATATGCAAATCAATCAATGTGATATAGCTGATTCACTTTGTTATACAGCAGAAACTAACACAACATTGTAAAGCAATTATACTCCAATAGAAATGTTAAAAAAAATCAATGTGATACACCAATATTAATAAACTGAAGAATAAAAACCAAATGATCATCTCAATAAATGCAGAAAAAGCTTTTCACAAAATTCAACACCTATTTATGATCAAAAACTCTCCAGGGAGTGGGCACAGACGGACCCTACCTCAACATAATAAAGTCCATATATTAAAAACCCACAGCAAACACCATTCGCAATGGTGAAAAACTGAAAGCATTTCCTCTAAGATCAGAAACAAGAAAAGGATGTCCACTCTCGCCACTATTATTCAGCACAGTTTTGGAAGTCCTAGCCATGGCAATCAGAGAAGCAAAAGAAATAAAAGGAATACAAATTGGAAAAGAAGAAGTAAAACAGTCATTGTTTGCAGATGACATGATACTATACATAGAGAATCCTAAAGATGTCACCAGAAAACTACTAGAGTTAATCAATGAATTTGGTAAAGTGGCAGAATACAAAATTAATGCACAGAAATCTCTGGCATTCCTATACACTAATGATGAAAAATCTGAAAGTGAAATTAAGAAAACACTCTCATTTACCCCTGCAACAAAATGAATAAAATATCTAGGAATAAACCTACCTAAGGAGACAAAAGACCTGTATGCAGAAAATCATAAGATACTGATGAAAGAAATTAAAGATGATACAAAGAGATGGAGAGATATACCATGTTCTTGGATTGGAAGAATCAACATTGTGAAAATGACTCTACTACCCAAAGCAATCTACAGATTCAATGCAATCCCCATCAAACTACCACTGGCATTTTTCACAGATTTGAACAAAAAATTTCACAATTTGTATGAAAACACAAAAAACCCCATATAACCAAAGTAATCTTGAGAAAGAAAAACGGAGCTGGAGGCTCCCTGACTTCAGACTATACTACAAAGCTACAGTAATCAAGACAGTATGGTACTGGCACAAAAACAGAAAGATAGATCAATGGAACAGGATAGAAAGCACAGAGATAAACCCACGCACATATGGTCACCTTATCTTTGATAAAGGAGGCGAGAATATAAAATGGAGAAGAGACAGCCATAATTGAGTTATCTGTAGTGAGGTGGATGGACCTAGAGTCTGTCATATAGAATGAAATAAGTCAGAAAGAGAAAAACGAATACTGTATGCTAACATATATATGGAATAATAATAAAAAAAAGGTCATGAAGAACTAGGGGCAAGATAGGAATAAAGACACAGACCTACTGGAGAATGGACTTGAGGATACGAGGCAGGGCTATAACTGATTCACTTTGTTATAAAGCAGAAACTAACAAACCATTGTAAAGCAATTATACTCCAATAAAGATGTTTAAATAAATAAATTAATTAATTAAATAAAATAAAAAAGTCACAGGGATGTATTCTACACCATGGGGAATATAGTCTATAATATTGTAATTACTCTGTATGGTGACAGATGGTAACTGGACTTATCATGGTGATCACTTCATAATGTGTAAAAATATTGAATCACCATGTTGTACAACTGAAACTAGTCTAATATTGTATGTCAATTATAATTCAATATAAAAAGAAAAAACACAATTATTAAAAAAAGAAAGAAAAAAGATTAGAAGGAAATGAATTGTAGTGCTAACCTAAAATGGCAGCATCCTAGGTGAAAGACCTATACACTGAAAACTATAAAACTCTGATAAAGGAAACTGAAGATGATTTAAAGAAATGGAAAGATATCTCATGCTCTTGGATTGAAAGAATTAATATTGTTAAAAGGCTGTACTACTCAAAGCAATCTACAGATTTAATGCAATCCCTATCAAATTATCCAAGACATTTTTCACAGAACCAGAGGAAATAATACTAAAATTTATATGCAACCACAAAAGACCCAGAGTTGCCAAAGCATTCCTGAGGGAAAAGAACAAAGCTGGAGGCAAAACCCTCCCAGACTTCAGACAATACTACAAAGCTACAGTAATCAAAACAGCATGGTATTGGCAGAGAAACAGACACATAGATAGATGGAACAGAATAGAGAGCCCAGAAGTAAACCCACACACCTACTGTCAATTAATCTATAACAAAGGAAGCAAGAATATACAATGGAGAAAAGACAATCCCTTCAGCAAGTGGTGCTGGGAAAGCTGGACAGCCTCACATAAATCAGTGAAATTAGAACACTCCCTCAAACCATATATACAAAACAAAATCAAAATGTCTTAAAGACCTAAATACAGGACATGACACCATAAAACTCCTAGAAGAGAACACAGACAAAACATTCTTCGACATAAATCATAGCAATATTTTCTTAGATCAGTCTCCCAAGACAAAAGAAATAAAAGCAAAAGTAAACAAACGGGACCTAAACAAACTTATAAGTTTTTGCACAGCAAAGGAAACCATCAACAAAATTAAAAGACAACCCACAGAATGGGAGAAAATATTTGCAAACGATGCACCTGACAAGGGGTTAATATCTAAAATGTACAAACAGCTCATACTACTCAATATCAAATAAAACAAACAACCCAATCAAAAACTGGGGAGAAAACCTAAATAGCTGTTTCTTTAAAGAAGACATGCCGATTGGCCAACAGATATGAAAAGATGTTCAACATCTCTACCTCAATAAATAAATAAACAAACAACAAGGTCCTACTGTACAGCACAGGGAACTATATTCAATATCCTGTGATAAACCATAATGGAAAAGAATACAAAAAAGTATATATATGTACAACTGAGAATATACATGTATAAAAGAATATATATACATATATATGTACAACTGTACAGCAGACATTAATGTAACATTGTAAATCAACTATACTTCAAAAAATTCAATAAATACATGTTTTTAAATGTAGTATACTGTAGTGCTCCCTTTGGCAGCACATATACTAAAATTGGAACGATACAGAGAAGATTAGCATGGCCCCTGCTCAAGGATGACACGCAAATTTGTAAAGCATTCCATATTTTTCTGCGAGAGAGAGGCATGGACATATATACACTACGAAACGTAAGGTAGATAGCTAGTGGGAAGCAGCCACATAGCACAGGAATATCAGCTCAGTGCTTTGTGACTGCCTGGAGGGGTAAGATAGGGAGGGTGGGAGGGAGGGAGATGCAAGAGGGAGGAGATATGGGAACATATGTATATGTATGACTGATTCACTTTGTTGTAAAGCAGAAACTAACACACCATTGTAAAGCAATTATACTCCAATAAAGATGAAAACAAAAATGTAGTATACTGTAAAATGTACTACTATTTAGCAGTTTAAATGAATAAGCTAGACCAACATGAATAGATATAATCTCCAAGTCACTATCAAATGAAAAAGCAAATTGCAAAAGGATACATAACATTTTTATATGAATATATAATTAATGACAAGTGTAAGAACATACAAAAAAAACAGTGTATGTTGTTTACAGATACATCAAGTATACTAATTTACACTAATTTAGGATAGTGGCTACCACTGGGAAGGAAATAAGGGAATAAGATTGGGGAAGGGTAATACACTTTGATTATATACGTGGGGTATTTTTTTCTCCCTTAAGCTTAGAGGTAGCACATGGCCATTTATTATTCTATCCTCTATATTTCCATATGCTTGAAATTTTCAAAAACTAATTTAATAAAATGAACATATTGCAAAGTACAAACTTCTTCAGTCTGGCATTCAATACTCTCCACAATATTATTTCAACCTCCTTTTCTAGCCTCATCCTTCACTATTTCCTATAGCAGTGTTTCCCAAGCCTTGGACATTTATATACCTCCTTCCTTATTTTCACTATATATGCCATCTCTATTACAATTAATGAATAATTTTCTTTTCATAATTTTAACCCCAGTAGCCTTGTACAGGTCAATGATAAGTAGGAAACCACATGTTTAATAAGCCAGCTATTCTTTTCTAATATGAATATACATATGTAAGTATCAATATTTGTCCCAGGGTCACTTAAAACATCAAGTATCACACTTTAGGTTGCACTGTCTTATACTAGTGGTTCTCAAATTTGGTGTACAAGATTACTTGTGAAGTTTGTTAGAAATGGAGGCTCCCAGGCCATACCTCTAGGGATTCTGATTTGTGCAATCAGAAGACAAAAAATTGTGCCCTATATGTATCCATGGCACCTAACAAATTGGACTATTTGCCATTCTCTAGAGATGCTCTACATTTTTCTTTTCCAATACTTTTCCTCTTGTTATCTCCTCTGCTTGACGTACCCTCCCCCTTCTCCCTTAGCCAACAGAAATTAAGCCTACACTTTAGGGCTCATATTAAATATCACCATCACAATAAAGAACTTTGACTTGGATGCAACATCGCTCTCATTTTAACACTCCTCCTTACCCTATCGATTTATTTCTATTTCTGTATGAATGCTTATCATATTCAATGTAATACATGTCTACTTGTCTTATGCCGCCTCCTGAACTATAAATGCTACTTGAGGGCAAAGCCTTGGTCATTTTGTGTTTTCAACATGACAGTTATTCAGATACTTGCTGGACTGAGCTCTGCTAAACACTGAATTAATTTAACAATTTTTATTAACATTTTAAAACTCATGTGGCATAAGCATTAGAATATTCATTCATATAGCATTACAAATTAAACATGAGAACCTGGACTACCTGGGCTCAATTTCAAAATGAGAAAACTGAAAATATCCTATGTAGAAACAAATAATTTAAGATGTTTTAATTTTCAAAGAACAAAATAACAGTTTAACTAAAAATGCTGAATTCAGTTTTTAAGAAGGAAAATTGCTTAACTTACAATCTTCCAAGCAAAAGTAAATTATCAAGTTATTAACTGACAAAGTGAGGTTTTGATACTGCTACCAAAAAGCTATTAACTTAAGAACAACAGTATAATTAAAGCAAAGTTAATTGACTCTGGCAAAATTCTCAGTACTTCCATATTATATTTCAACATGGTTTCTCATTGCTTTAATACTGCATATTACTTAGATGCATCAAGAGCAATAACTTCTAAGTAGTTTTCCAGTGTAAAAACTATTAGTATAAAACCACAAAACTATCTGTTTTTAATCAGAAAATATCAACATGCAACTCATTTATGAATATTGTTTTTCTCAATTTGGTAACAGTAATTTGGGCTTTTTTCTATTCCAGAGGTAGACTACATCACTGCTCTAAATATACTTATTTCAACCTAGATAAAAAATAAACTAATGGAAACATAAATGGGACTTTTTAATGGAAAATGTTCATTAACACCAATCTATATTACCATATATCTGTATTTGTATATTTTAGCACGTACATGATACTTCATAAAGCCAGAGAATTGTCAAACTAAAATATATAAATGTATATACTAATTTCAAGTAATAAAAGAGGGGAAAATGGAGAAAACATATTTTCTTATGTTCACTTGGCCTTTCAGGTTGAAAAGAAGAATGAAAAGATGACAACTGTGAGAAATGAGGAATAAGAAAAGGTTCTCACATATCTCATTTTCTCCTCTCCTCATTCATTTTTCTGTCATGTTCCTGTTAAATTTCCTCTTTTACATGGCAGGTCAAGTAAACTAAACCTAACTTAAATGAAACTTTTTTTTTTTCATTGTATTTTTACATTATAAAACTAAAATTTCAACCCACTATGTCTATTTTCCTGAATAAAATTAATCGGAAGTAAAGCAGTAATAAGGTATACATATTAGAACTGAGCTCAAGTTAAGAATTCCCAAAAATGATTCTAGTTTTAGTTTTACTTACAATAAAAAATGATAACCTATAATATTGATACTAATAAAGAGAGCCATCCAATTAGGCTTACTTCCTAAATAAGTAATTTTTTTACTTTCTAAAGTACTAAATATAGACAGAGTTTATGGCCCTATAAATGTTTTAGCAGTACTCAAGGGCCAGAAAAATGCAGAAGTTTAAAGGTAATAAGAGGAGTTAAATAAACCTATTTCCAAGATCCTATAAGTAGAATAGATCAAATTAAACAAGTTTATTGGAAGGTAACAATACAGCTCATTTGATAAAACCGTTCTGAGAAATCCAAAAACACCATTTCTCTTTACAAAAATCAAAACACTTGGACTAACAAGAAATAATGCACAATTTGGCTTGATCAAATACTTCATTAATTTTTTTTCTACCCCCTAAGGTATTGATTGCCCTTTTAAAATCCTCTTCAAATAAAATATAACCTAATTGCTTGCACATGGCTAGTTTGCAGAGATTTTTATTTCAACAGTGCCACCTAGTGGAGCAATCAATACTTTCAATTGGTCACTAAGTGATTTCATCATCCTCAAAAGCTAGGAATCCCCAAATAGTTGTATTTTCTGGTTCAAAATATTCTTAATAATATTAACATTCAAGGGGAAATTTTATAAACGAATCATTATATATTTTTATCTTCTGATAGGCTACCTCTAATAAAAATTAGATCATTTACAAATATTATTATAATATTTAAAATAAAAGTACCTTAGTGATTTCTTCAGAAGCTCGTTTGAAGTCCTGAACATTTCGACAGTAAAATCCTATTGTACAGCTAGGATCCATTTTTCGAAATGACATCTTTTTGGGAGAAGGGCAGTGGAATGTCTGTAATTTTAAAAGTTCTTTAGGATTAATTTAGTTTTATTTGATGGACTTAAGTATACAAAAATATTACTTAATTTAAAATTTGCTATCTAGCTTTCCTCCAAACTACAAACATGCTTTCAAATGGTGTTTTAGTCTCTCCTCTGAAGATGATCCCTCCCAATCTCCAAAGCTGTAAAACGTAAGCGCCAACATTGTGTATATTCAATTCACCAGATCTCCACCTTATGCAACATTAGTGCCATTCTGCAAAAGAAAGGAAGTGTGTCAAAGTGGTGTGCATTTCTAACACTTGCAGAAGGGAAGAAAAATGTGTCTCTGACAAAGACACGAATAAGCTAGTACAAGGTTTAGAATCAAGTTAGCTATTTCTAAGAAAGTGTAATTAAGTCTGTTTGGTTAGAGATTTTTTAAGTGTTTATAAACCTTTGAATAAGAATACGAAGACTTTGTAAACAAATACGCTGGTTCATGAAAATGTTCCATAATGATATAAAAAGAGATCAACATGAGAGTTTTAGCAATTGACACAATTAGCACATAATTACACATTCTCCCAACCCATTCTTCTACTGAGCTTTACCTCAAGTTCTTGTTCAGTCCCACACAGGATATTTGTTCAAAAGATTTTTTTTTTGAACTGCGTGAATGCTCAGACACTTGTCCTTAAAAATTACTGATGCTACCAAATCTTTTTTTGTATGTATAAAAAAATGTTTATGTTAAAAAGGAGGGCCAGGGCTTCCCTGGTGGCACAGTGGTTGCGAGTCCGCCTGCCGATGCAGGGGACGTGGGTTTGTGCCCCGGTCTGGGAAGATCCCACATGCCGTGGAGCGGCTGGGCCCGTGAGCCATGACCGCTGAGCCTGCGCGTCCGGAGCCTGTGCTCCGCCACGGGAGAGGCCACAACAGTGAGAGGCCCGTGTACCACAAAAAAAAGAAAAAGAAGGGCCAAAAAAAAAAATATATATATATATATTCATATTTGCTTATATTTGCGTAAAGATATCAAAAATTAACAAGTTTAAGGAGAGGAAGAAAACTGGGCAGATGGGAGACAGGTATGGGAAATTCTTCATTGCACATTTTATATTTCTGAATTAAAGAAGAAGCTCAAGAAATAATCTAGGCTGGATATGAACCCATAAACTTAAAATTTCCCTACATTTAATGCCTGAAACTAAGGGATTTCAACTTGAAACTATCTATTAAAACACAGAAAAATATAGGCTTTCATATTTATGTTCATGGTGAATCAGTCAAAATCACTCTTTTCTCTCCCTTTACATACATCCTAGTTATCCAATTAATATCCCATATTATCATCAGAGGATATGCAAAATGAATACATTCCAAGCTGCTTTTTTTTCCCTTACGGATAGTTCAGTCACATACTAGATTCAAATCCAACATCATGCTAGTAAGCATAGACGAAACAAATGTGTTTTCAAAACTATGACTTCTATGAAATGCTTAGCTAACACTTACTTTACAGTGAGATCCAACCTAGCTAAACTGGAACGTCCAGTGTTCTAATCAACACAAGTATTGTCTTAGTTGGACTTTTTCTAACATTGTTTTACCTGTTTTATTTATAAAGAGATATTAAAAACAGATCTGGAAAGGCATAGAAGAGCTAGGTAAACTTGTTAGTTAACAATATACACGAGTATTATTGTTTAAGGCTCAGACAGTTCCAGGTCACAGTTACAATAAAGTTATTCTACATACAAGGTATCTAACAATAGTCATTTGCCCAACTCCTTCCAAAGCCAATAATAAGGAATGTTTATTTAGTTTTTGCTACTTGGAGATAAGAAAGAAGAACCAAAAGTCTGTACGGTCAAACAAAGTATTTTTTTAACCTGTCTACATGGGTGCCCTAAATTATATTAAAGTATTGATTCAAGTTTTCATGTAAGAACCACTGAGACTAAACCGGAATAGGCTTAGTGCTATTTCACTGTATTGCCTCAATCATCAGAGATAATAATGACAAACACTAGTTAATCATAGTTGTTTTGATACCTACAAAGAACTTTGAAATTATTCACCAAAACACAGATATAAATCTCTGATGACTGAAAAGTGAAATTGTTATTGGGTGTTCCTACATGAGTACTAGGACTCATATTACAGAGAGGCATTTTATACCATTTAAATTATAATCTTTTGTTCACCCAAGAAGATTCTGAAACAAACCAACATTAATTTATAATTCAGAATCATTTCTGTTTACTGTAAAACAAGTTAGACTTTAAAATATTTTCCCAAGTGGCATTACATAGCTATGTTCACTTTGTGATAATTATCTGAGCTATGCACTTAGATTTCTTTTTTAATTTTTAAAATTCTGATGACTGCTAAGAGTAGCAGCTTCTACTTCACAAACACATTTTAGCAAGTATCACTAGATACACTTCTGTGACAATAAAATATATTTCTGAAAAAACTGGCCAGAGTGAGTCAATTCCCATTTATTTCATTTTTCAACACACTGTTTATTCACTGCCTAAACAAACAGTTAGATATCAGGCACCTACTAAATCCTAGGCCTGTTCTAGGCTTATTATATGGAATAGTGGATTCTATTACCTAAACATACAAATAATACTGAAACAAATACTTTTAGGTGTAGCTGTGTTATTCTGGTGATTTAGATAAAGCTTCCTAAGATAACTAAGTAGAGAATACATCCTTACTAAAAAACACCTCCTACAAACTGCAGTTCACATGTGTAATTCATAAAGCGTACATCTTTCACCGATGAATTCACTCATCTATCTACATAATCACATCACATCATTCTAATAGCTTTAATGCCACTATTCTCTGAACTTACTAGGATATATTAAAATAGTCACCACTGTATAAACCTCCTAAAACCTGAAACTTGGAATTGGGGGCCCAGGAATCAGAAGAGACTAACATATCTATAATAAGGTTTTTCTTACCTTATTAATAGAATATTAATATTACGGTAATACAATATTACCTTAATAATAGAATAGATTCAGTATTTGTAAAGAGATAGAATCAGTTATTCTGAAAGTATATCATAAATAGCATGAAGCAATAGTCTCTGGTTTAAGAAATTTTAACTTATTAAATATATACACACACATACATGCATGTATACACACACACACTTCATAAATATGTATAAGCAAATGTATATCCACTAGTCCTCTCATCCCAACAACTGACACTCTGCCCTGTCCTAGCCACTAACAATGTGAACCCACAGTTCAACAGACCCTCACTGCTAAAGCTCATCTTAAACCCACTTTCTTGGTGTCCCAATATATAAGAAATAAATGCTTCTGTGCGTTCAAGAAGTTACCTAATTTCACCAAATTTTACTTTACAAAGTCTCTTAAAATCAATTCTTCTTTTCCATTCTCACTTTCACCCCACTTCAAGCTTTTACTGAAGTGCTGAAGTGTTGCAACAGTCTCCCAATAATGAGCTGCGACCTTCCTAATATTGACTGTGTAGACATAACCAGGATATTCACTGACCTGGCATCTTTGTAGAGTCTCTCAAAATATCAGAAGAATAGTCTCTTTCTACTGGTCAAAATAACCAACACTAATAATCTTTTAATTTGCCTATTTTAGATAATCCTAGAATACTGTGAACTAGTTTCCATCTGAATCTCAAGTATTTACTTTTTTAAGGCGTCAGTTTGACACAGACACACTGGAAACGTAACTTAGACATAGGAATCAGTGCCACAAGACCACAACGCAGCAGCAAAAGAATTACAGTGTGGTTCACGTAGCACAATTCTATGTGCCTCCTCCCACAGTATCCATCAGCCAACTAGAAATATTTATTAAAGCTTACATGCAAAATATTATGAAGGAAGGAAGTAGAAAGCAAAGCTGATTCTGGCCTCAAGACGCTTGTACTTTAGTTGAGGTAACAGTCTACAAAAAATGCTAGGCTGTTTTATAATGTATCTTTTAAAACCAGTTTTTAATCTTGTGGTTTATCCATTTTCATAATCTACCCCCTAAATACTTATTAGGTATTAATATTAGCTAGCAAGCTATTACTAAAACAAAGTACTAAACCACACTTCCATCTTGTCAAGCCCTTGAGAATTAGTGATCCATGCCACTCAAGTGATTATTTTAAAAGCCTGTAAAAGCATCACCTGGGAAAACAAGAACCAAAACCACGTAATAATAACATGTCTCACTTATGCACTCTCAAAATTTTCTGAATTAAAATGCTGCACATGGGGCTTCCCTGGTGGTGCAGTGGTTGAGAGTCCGCCTGCCAATGCAGGGGACACGGGTTCGTGCCCCGGTCTGGGAAGATCCCACATGCCGTGGAGTGGCTGGGCCCGTGAGCCATGGCCGCTGAGCCTGCGTGTCCAGAGCCTGCGCTCCGCAACAGCAGAGACCACAACAGTGACGGGCTCGCGTACCCCCCAAAAAAAAAAAAAAAAAAAAGTGCTGCACATGTATAACTGATTCACTTTGCTGTATACCTGAAACTAACACAACATTGTAAACCAACTATAATGCAATAAAAAAAATTTTTTAAATGCTGGATCAGAAAATGATTAACATAAATGAAAAGAAGACTAAGAAATCAAAGCTAAAACAAATATTAGAAACCCAATTAATACTCGTGAAAACTTAACTAGAGGCTAAGACTTAATTACTATAATTAAAGCAAAATAATTTTGCAGGCTCCTTCAATCACTTTGTCACTCTAACCCAACTCCATCATCTTCTTTATTTTTCTTTTTTTCTCCCTTTTTTTTTAAACATACCTAACATTTTAAATTCTTCAGTACTATTCATCTGTATATGTACAAAGTTACTTGGAGGCTTGATAATTTATTTTGGTAGGGCTAGGGTATCTAACAAGTTAGAGACAAAGATAAATGAAGAAGAAAGTGTATTGTAAATTAAAATTCAGCAACGAATTATTTAACCTTTGACCGTTGTATGTATTATGGTTTTATAAATTAGTAAAATATTTATTATTAACTTGTAACTGTGATACCATAAAAGCGTAGCTGCCTAGCACATCTCTAAATAATTAGAATTTGCTTCATATGGTAAGAAAACAGTACCAGCTCTTTATCCACAGTACCTCAAGAGGGAAATCCTTTATGCTGACATCTACAAAAGATTGGCAGTAATGAGGATCCATGTAAATCAAACTGTCATCTACAAGGACAAAACAGAAGACAAGTAATTCAAAAAACACCTTATTATTACACTGCTTACAATCCAATTTCTATGTAGAATAGCTGAAAAAAATCTGGGAGTAACAGCTTGCCAGACTGATATTCATTGACTGAAACATAGGTTTGCACAGGACAGATTAACTTTTGCATAATCAAATATGCTTGTATAAGCAGAATTTTTATAAAGTGATGAGACTGTCATTTAATTTTTGGTGATAAAATTACTTTCACAAACACACAATTATATTCTACAGTTTGCATATGAAAAATGTATTGCACTACTTTATCCTGACAGGAAGAACATATTGCTTGTCATTTTATCATCAACTAGCACCACTAAAACTGGTAAAAGGTAAATATATAAATAGCAACTGCCAGAATGTGGCAGCAATGTCTTCTAAAGTTTAGTAAAACCAATAAATTATGCCTTGTTTGTGCAATAACAGAAATTAAATATACATTTTACAGAATCCAATTATGTTGTGGACCAAATGACAAATGAACGGCTATGGTAGGACTGATGAATTTATAAGGTACTCATTTTGCTCCGTTAATCATCCTGTTTCTAGATGATCCTATATTAACTTTCCAACTTTTAAAAGAAAACAGAGAAGAAATATATTTTACTAAATCACTAACCTTGAAATCCAGCAAAGTAATATGACTGTTTAGGTTTGCCACCAACAATACCCACACAATATTCAAGGCTTAAAATACCCTGCCAAAATAAATTAATTCAGATTTAGAGTCAAGAGACAAATGATAATTATTCAAAACAACCAAATTTGTATTACTGATAGTAGCAGTAGTTCCCAAATTTTTCACCACCAGTTTTATTTTTATTACATTTTCCCCATGTTCTGAAATCCTTTTGTCCACCAAACTATCTTCCATTTTCTTTAAACCATTCAACAACATTAAACAATTATTATGTGCCAGTTATAGAGATAAACAACATTAACCATGGAAAGGCAATAAAAATGCCTGCTAAAGTAAAAACACTTGGCCTTTCAGTTAGCTGGTGCAGCCTTGCTGTGATCAATGTAGTATTTTCATCAGGCTTTTTGAAATGCTAGAAATAATTATTGGACATTGTCACTGTTTTCACTGAAACCTGAGTCTTAGAATCACAAACTAAAAACCATTTTTAATCAATGGCATTCATGACAAAATTTTTACGCTACTTCATTTGGAATAAATATAGAGACTAATGAAAACAATTTAATCCAAGGAAAATAATAATTATTACTGTATTTAAACTCAGTTTAAACCACTGTATATAAAATATCAGTGGTACTTCAATAAATTGTTTAATATTTCCCTCAGCATCAGTTAAAACTCAGTTAAAAATGAAAACAATTTAATCCAAGGAAAATAATAATTATTACTGTATTTAAACTCAGTTTAAACCACTGTATATAAAATATCAGTGGTACTTCAATAAATTGTTTAATATTTCCCTCAGCATCTATTCTAAGCAGAACTCTATTTAAGCTCGGCCAAGTAATTCTATACTTTAAAAAAAAACATGTCCATGGAGTGGAATCAATTAAAAACATGTCCAGGGCTTCCCTGGTGGCTCAGTGGTTGGGGGTCCGCCTGCCGATGCAGGGGGCGCGGGTTCGTGCCCTAGTCTGGGAGGATCCCGCGTGCCGCGTAGCGGCTGGGCCCATGGGCCGTGGCCGCTGGGCCTGCGCGTCCGGAGCCTGTGCTCTGCAGCAGGAGAGGCCGCAGCTGTGAGAGGCCCACGTACCGCAAAAAAAAAAAAAAAA